>NW_025754842.1:0-8529 GCF_021184085.1 Oncorhynchus gorbuscha
CTCTCATGATGACCGCCACAGGAAAGGAAGACCCAGACCTCTGCTGCAGAGGATACATTCATTAGAGTTAACTGTCTCTCATGATGACCGCCACAGGAAAGGAAGACCCAGACCTCTGCTGCAGAGGATACATTCATTAGAGTTACCTGTCTCTCATGATGACCGCCACAGGAAAGGAAGACCCAGACCTCTGCTGCAGAGGATACATTCATTAGAGTTACCTGTCTCTCATGATGACCGCCACAGGAAAGGAAGACCCAGACCTCTGCTGCAGAGGATACATTCATTAGAGTTACCTGTCTCTCATGATGTCCGCCACAGGAAAGGAAGACCCAGACCTCTGCTGCAGAGGATACATTCATTAGAGTTACCTGTCTCTCATGATGACCGCCACAGGAAAGGAAGACCCAGACCTCTGCTGCAGAGGATACATTCATTAGAGTTACCTGTCTCTCATGATGACCGCCACAGGAAAGGAAGACCCAGACCTCTGCTGCAGAGGATACATTCATTAGGTTACCTGTCTCTCATGATGACCGCCACAGAAGGAAGACCCAGACCTCTGCTGCAGAGGATACATTCATTAGAGTTACTATGTCTCTCATGATGACACTTCACAGGAAAAGGAAGACCAGACTCTGCTGCAGAGGATACATTCATTAGAGTTAACTGTCTCTCATGATGGCCCGCCACAGGAAAGGAAGACCCAGACCTCTGCTCTACCCGGAGAGGATACATTCATTAGAGTTACCTGTCTCTCATGATGACCGCCACAGAAAGGGAAGACCCAGACCTCTGCTGCAGAGGATACTTTCATTAGAGTTACCTGTCTCTCATGATGACCGCCACAGGGAAAAGGAAGACCACGAGACCTCTGCTGCAGAGGATACATTCACATTAGAGTTAACTGCACATCAGGATGCAGCCCAAATAAATGCTTCACAGAGTTCAAGTAACAGACACATCTCCACATCAACTGTTCCAGGAAAATTTGTGTGAATCAGGCCTTCATGGTTGAATTGCTGCGAAGAAACCACTACTAAATTATAACAATAAGAAGAAACTTGTTTGGTCCAAAAAATAACATGAGTAATGGACATTAGACAGGTGGAAATCTGTCCTTTGGTCTGATGAAGTCCACATCGGTTCAGAAGTCTGTCCATAATAAACCACTACTCTGCTTTTTGACATTGCTATCAACAATACAAGTCTTACAAGTTCCTAGTTTTAGTCGCACTTGGACTTCTACCCAGTCATATGGTCAAGTGCCACAAAGAAGAGCATAGCCAAATTACAGTTGTCCCAGAACAGAGCAGCACGTCTGACCCTTAAATGGTGACAGAGAGCTAACATCAATGGTATGCATGTCAATCTCTCCTGGCTCAATTAGTTGACTACATCACTACTTGTCTTTGTGAGAGGTACTGACGTGTTGGAAAGCACCAAGCTGTCTGTTTAAACAGCTAACACACAGCTCAGACAAACCATACAAACCCCACAAGACATGCCACCAGGGGTCTCTTCACAGTCCCCAAAGTCCAGAACAGAATGCGGGGGAAAAGCACAGTACGACACTGAGCCATGACTAGGTGAAACTCTATTCCAAAATCAATTAACTCATGTATACAGTAAAATCTGATTTAAAAAACTGATAAAACTACATCTTATAGGATAACGCGGACTGTAAAAGAGACACACACACCAGCACACAGACTATGCAAACATGTACATTATAATATTGTTGTATGTTGCTGTTATACATTTTGTGTTGTAGATATGTAGTGATGTAATAATGGTGCTATGATGTACTTTTTACATTTTAGTTGTTAGGTGTGATGTACAGTAAGTGCCTAAATTTGTTTGGACACCAGGACGAGTAGCTGCAGCAGCATTAGCTAATGGGGATCTAATAAATGTTTCTGCCACTTGTTCTAAGGGTTTAAAGTCAACTCTACCCTCCAGTGTTTAGAGATAAAAAGAACTAAAAGACATTTGCATACTTCCATCAGCAATTGAGAGACAGCTAACTTCTTCACCCCAGAGGCAGACAGCACTTCTTCACCCCAGAGGCAGACAGCTAACTTATTCACCCTACAGACAGAGAGAGACAGCTAACTTATTCACCCTACAGACAGAGAGAGACAGCTAACTTCTTCACCCTACAGACGGAGAGAGAGACAGCTAACTTCTTCACCCCAGAGGCAGACAGCTAATTTATTCACCCTACAGACAGAGAGAGACAGCTAACATCTTCACCCCAGAGGCAGACAGCTAACTTATTCACCCTACAGACAGAGAGAGACAGCTAACTTATTCACCCTACAGACAGAGAGAGAGACAGCTAACTTCTTCACCCTACAGACAGAGAGAGAGAGAGCTAACTTATTCACCCTACAGACAGAGAGAGACAGCTAACTTCTTCACCCTACAGACAGAGAGAGAGACAGCTAACTTCTTCACCCTACAGACAGAGAGAGAGAGACAGCTAACTTATTCACCCCAGAGGCAGACAGCTAACTTCTTCACCCTACAGACAGAGAGAGAGACAGCTAACTTATTCAATTCTACAGACAGAGAGACAGCTAACTTATTCACCCCAGAGGCAGACAGCTAACTTATTCACCCTACAGACAGAGAGAGAGACAGCTAACTTCTTCACCCTACAGACAGAGAGAGAGACAGCTAACTTATTCACCCTAAAGACACAGAGAGAGAGAGACAGCTAACTTATTCACCCTACAGACAGAGAGAGAGACAGCTAACTTATTCACCCTACAGACAGAGAGAGAGACAGCTAACTTATTCACCCTACAGACAGAGAGAGAGACAGCTAACTTATTCACCCTACAGACAGAGAGAGAGACAGCTAACTTCTTCACCCTACAGACAGAGAGAGAGACAGCTAACTTATTCACCCTACAGACAGAGAGAGACAGCTAACTTATTCACCCTACAGACAGAGAGAGAGACAGCTAACTTCTTCACCCTACAGACAGAGAGAGAGACAGCTAACTTATTCACCCCAGAGACAGACAGCTAACTTCTTCACCCTACAGACAGAGAGAGAGACAGCTAACTTATTCACCCTACAGACAGAGAGAGAGACAGCTAACTTATTCACCCCAGAAGCAGACAGCTAACTTCTTCACCCTACAGACAGAGAGCGAGACAGCTAACTAATTCACCCTACAGACAGAGAGAGAGAGACAGCTAACTTATTCAACCTACAGACAGAGAGAGAGACAGCTAACTTATTCAACCTACAGACAGAGAGAGACAGCTAACTTATTCAACCTACAGACAGAGAGAGACAGCTAACTTATTCAACCTACAGATAGAGAGAGACAGCTAACTTATTCAACCTACAGACAGAGAGAGAGACAGCCAACCTCTTCACCCCAGAGGCAGACAGCTAACTTATTCACCCCAGAGGCAGAAAGCTAACTTATTCAACCTACAGACAGAGAGAGAGACAGCTAACTTATTCACCCTACAGACAGAGAGAGAGAGACAGCTAACTTATTCACCCTACAGACAGAGGGAGAGACAGCAAACTCCTTCACACAAGAGACAGCTAACTCATACATCCTAGAGACAGAGACAGCTAAAGAGAGAGAGAGACAGCAAACTCCTTCACCCATGAGACAGCTAACTAATTTTCCCCAGAGACTGAGACCGCTAACTTTTTCACCCCAGAGAGAGAGACAGTTAACTTCTTCACCCCAGAGAGAGAGAGAGAGACAGCTAACTTCATAATCACAGAAACAGAGGCCGCTAACTTCTTCACCCCAGAGAGAGAGAGACAGCTAACTTCATAATCACAGAGACAGAGGCAGCTAACTTCTTCACCCCACAGAGAGAGACAGTTAACTTCTTCACCCCAGAGAGAGAGAGAGAGAGACAGCTAACTTCATAATCACAGAAACAGAGGCCGCTAACTTCTTCACCCCAGAGAGAGAGAGACAGCTAACTTCATAATCACAGAGACAGAGGCAGCTAACTTCTTCACCCCAGAGAGAGAGACAGCTAACTTCATAATCACAGAGACAGAGGCCGCTAACTTCTTCACCCCAGACAGAGACAGCTAACTTCTTCACCACAGAGACAGCTAACTTCTTCACCACAGAGACAGAGAACTTCTTCACCACAGAAACAGAGATGGCTAACTTCTTCACCCCAGAGAGAGAGAGACAGCTAACTTCTTCATCACAGAGACAGCTAACTTCTTCACCCCAGAGAGAGAGACAGCTAACTTCTTCATCACAGAGACGGCTAACTCCTTCACCCCAGAAACAGCAAACTCTTTCACCCCAGAAACAGACTGCCAACTCCTTCACCCCAGAAACAGAGATGGCTAACTTCTTCACCACAGAGACAGAGACAGCCATCTTCTACACCCCAGAAACAGAGACAGCTAACTTCTTCATCACAGAGACAGCTAACTCCTTCACCACAGAGACAGCTTTCGTCTCCACCCCAGAGACAGCTATCTTCTCCACCCCAGAGACAGCTATCTTCTCCACCCCAGAAACAGATACAGCTAACTTCTTCATCCCAGAAACAGAGACAGCTAACTCCTTCACCACAGAGACAGCTTTCGTCTCCACCCCAGAGACAGCTATCTTCTCCACCCCCAGAAACAGAGACAGCTAACTTCTTCAACCCAGAGACAGAGACGGCTAACTCATTTTCCCCAGAGACAGCTAACTCCCAACACACCAGAGACGGCTAACTCATTTTCCCCAGAGACGCCTAACTCCCAACACACCAGTGAAGAGACATCTTCAGTTATTCTCTTCAATTCAATTCAAGGCCCTTTATTGGCATGGGAAATACATGTTAACTTTGCCAAAGCAAGTGAAGTACATAATATACAAAAGTGAAATAAACAATAAAAATGAACAGTAAACATTACACTCACAGAAGTTCCAAAATAATAAAGACATTATAAATGTCATATTATGTATAAAAACATTGTAAGGATTTGCAAATGGTTAAAGTAAAAAAGGGAAAATAAATAAACATAAATATGGGTTGTATTTACAATGGTGTTTGTTCTTCACTGGTTGCCCTTTTCTTGTGGCAACTGGTCACAAATATTGCTGCTGTGATTACACACTGTGGAATTTCACCCAGTAGATATGGGCGTTTATCAAAATTAGGTTTGTTTTCAAATTCTTTGTGGATCTGTGTTTTCTGAGGGAAATATGTCTCTCTAATATGGTCATACATTTGGCAGGAGGTTAGGAGCGCATCTCAGTTTCCACCTCCTTTTGTGGGCAGTGAGCACATAGCCTGTCTTCTCTTGAGAGCCATGTCTGTCTACGGCGGCCTTTCTCAATAGCAAGGCTATGCTCACTGAGTCTGTATATAGTCAAAGCTTTCCTTAAGTTTGGGTCAGTCACAGTGGTCAGGTATCCTGCCGACGTGTACTGTGTTTAGGGCCAAATAGTATTCTAGCTTGCTCTGTTGTTTTGTTAATTCTGTTTGTTTTCTCATGATTTGGTTGGGTCTAACTGTGTTGCTGTCCAGGGGCGCTGTGGGGTCTGTTTGTGTTTGTGAACAGGGCCCCAGGACCAGCTTGCTTAGGGGGTTCTTCTCCAGGTTCATCTCTCTGTAGGTGATGGCTTTGTTATGGAAGGTTTGGATATCGCTTCCGTTTAGGTGGTTATAGAATTTAACTGCTCTTTTCTGTATTTTATTATTTGTGGGTATCGACCTAATTCTGCTCTGCATTATTTGGTGTTTTACGTTGTACATGGAGGATATTTTTTGCAGAATTCTGCATGTAGAGGCTCAATTTGGTGTTTGTCCCATTTTGTGAATTCTTGGTTGGTGAGCGGATCCCAGACCTCACAACCATGAAGGGCAATGGGCTCTATAACTGATTAAATAATTTTTTGCTAGATCCTGATTGGTATGTCAAATTTTATGTTCCTTTTGATGGCACAGAAGGCCCTTCTTGCCTTGTCTCTCAGATCGTTCACAGCTTTGTGGAAGTTACCTGTGGGGTTGATGTTTAGGCCAAGGTATGTATAGTCTTTCGTGTACTCTTGAAATGATCAGTCTATAATTTTAATGGTAGGTTTATTTGAACAGTGAGAGATTTCCCTCATTAAAATGCAAATCAGTTTATAACATTTTGACATGCGTTTTTCTGGATTTTTTTGTTGTTATTCTGTCTCTCACTGTTCAAATAAACCTACCATTAAAATGATAGGCTGATCATTTCTTTGTCAGTGGGCAAACGTACAAAATCAGCAGGGGATCAATAATTTTTTCCTCACTGTAGTCACTACGATAGACTTTGAAGGGACTCCTCTGGTAGGGGTTTTGGCTTTTAGGTCGCCATAGACTAGTACATGTCCCTGAGCCTGGAAATTATTAATTTCCCCCGCCAGGATGGAGAAGCAGTCTTCATTAAAGTACGGGGATTCTAGTGGGGCGATATAGGTAACACACAGTAGGACATTTTTCTCTGTTAATTAAGTTAATTTCCTTTTGAATTTCTAGCCAAATGTAAATTGTTCCTGTTTTGATTAAAACAGGAACAATTGTTGTGTATGTGTGACTTCCATTTGAGGACCTCTTTGCGGGAGTGGGAGGCATGGGGTGGGAAGGAGCGGCATAGGTCTGATCTGAGGGTGCCTAAAGTCAACCATGTGTGGGCATGGTTGACTTGGGGGGGGTGTTGATTGGTCGTATAGGCTGTTCAAGTCCAGGGTGGAGTGGTGGGCCAGGAAAACATTTGTTTTTGAGGCACAGTCTTGGGAAATACTTGCATTTACCCGTTGTATTGTATCAGAGTGGACGTCTTTTCGTGGTAGCAGGGTGGAGATAACCATTTGTGCTTTGGGGAAAGTAGAAGAAGATTTTTCAATCACTCCCTTCAGTGCTGTGGTCACCCTTTCCTGCTGTGCTCTCAGGTCATTTGTGCCTGTTTGTATTATTATGTGGCTAGGTGAACCTAGTTGGTCCCCAGACCGAAGGTCTAGGGTGCGCTGGGTGTTTGGACACCAGTGTTCGGGATTTTTGATCTTTCTTGTAAATGTGTCCCATTTGAGTCCATTCGGAGTACATTATGTGTCTTGTGTATTTCCTCAGTGGTTGTTGAGGGGTTGTCAGGAGGGCTATCAGGGTGGCTGTCAGGGGTGGTGGTCAAAGAGGATGAGATCCCCTGGGCCTAGGGTTCTTCATTTGTCTGTCCCGCTGTGGTTTTGATGCTATGGTCAGGGGTGGTGGTCAAACCGGATGAGATCCCCTGGGCTTAGGGTTCTTCATTTGTCTGTCCCGCTGTGGTTTTGATGCTATGGTCAGGGGTGGGCTGTTCTGAAAACTTTTCTGTGGGGTGGCCACCTCTCTAGCAGGTTGTTCTCTGTCACATGTCATCCCCCTCACCCTCTTCTCCAGCAGTCTGATCCTCTCCACCATCCCCCTCACCCTCTTCTCCAGCAGTCTGATCCTCCCCTCCATCCCCCCCACCCTCTTCCCCATCAGTCTGATCCTCTCCTCCATCCCCCTCACCCTCTTCTCCAGCAGTCTGATCCTCTCCTGAATCCCCCTCACCCTCTTCTCCAGCAGTCTGATCCTCCCCTCCATCCCCCTCACCCTCTTCTCCAGCAGTCTGATCCTCTCCTCCATCCCCCTCACCCTCTTCTCCAGCAGTCTGATCCTCTCCTCCATCCCCCTCACCCTCTTCTCCAGCAGTCCGATCCTCTCCTCTAGTGCTCTGTTCTTCTCCTGCTCTTTGTCCTGTTTATGTTGTCTCACCACAGTCCAGAGTGCAGATATGTCTCTTTCCACCTCCAGCTCTCCGGGTCTGGTTAAGGAGGTGTTGTTGTGCTGGACTGTTGACTGGGTCTGGTTAAGGGAGTGTTGTTGTGCTGGACTGTTGACTGGGTCTGTGCTGACTGGAGTGTAATCACCTGCTATTCCAGCTCCACCTGTCTTGCCTCCAGCTGGGTGAATTTATCCTTCATTTCAATGAGGGAGTAGTACTCTGTGCTGGGAGGTTGACTTTCCGCTTGGGGTTGTTCGTCTGTGGGGTTTTAAAATGAAGAGGTCTGGTCTGACCAGCTCGGGGTGGGGGTATCTTTCTCAAGGGAGAGTTTCTCTTGCTGAGCTAATTCTTTGATTAGGTGAAAGTCCAGCTGAAACTGTTTGGGGTTGCCCTGTACCAATACTGTTCCAGACTTATAGAGATTTATATTAGCTGACTCAGAGTCCTCGTTGTCTAATATCCTGAGTTTCCACTCCTCGTTAACACCCCCTCTCTTAAGAGAGTGGTAGTGTATTAATATAATAATAATAATAATATATGCCATTTAGCAGACGCTTTTATCCAAAGCGACTTACAGTCATGTGTGCATACATTCTACGTATGGGTGGTCCCGGGAATCGAACCCACTACCCTGGCGTTACAAGCGCCATGCTCTACCAACTGAGCTACAGAAGGACCACCAATATAGCACTGTGCCATGCCAGGGGATGGTCTGTGTGGAAGATTAAGTTGCTTATGTTCCCATTTTT
>NW_025754843.1:0-8527 GCF_021184085.1 Oncorhynchus gorbuscha
TATGGCTCTTTCTGTGGTACTCACTTTGGGATATTATGTAAGGGAAGTCCCCCCTGTATTGGACAAAAATGAATGGCAAGTCATTGGCATCGGACAAACCATATACACATTGGCCAATACCACCCAATTCGGCGTTGATTCATGCAAAGTGTATTGCAAATGCCATATGGCAATTGCCAGTTGTAACACTTTAAAAATTCAACAGGGGGCGAATGCGCTCCACCGGGGTTTTTCATATTGGAAATGTAACCCAAGTCAATGTCCAAAAGTAAAATTTTGAAAAAATGAAATTTTTGTCAAAAACTTATCACCCCTTAAAAAAGTGCTTTCTGGACCGTTTTTCGAAATTCTTTCGATTTTTTTGTCAATTACACATGTGTAAGAACTGTATGAATATACTTTTGTCCAATTTTATTATCATAATTTTTTTTTTTTTACATGCGCATAAGGAATATGTTTTGTCCAATTCCAATATGATTTCATAGGAAGTCAAAAGTCAAAAGTCAAAAATGTCAAAATTTTGTAAAAACTTCACACACCCTTAAAAAAGTGCTTTCTGGACCGTTTTTCGAAATTCTTTCGATTTTTTGTCAATTACACATGTGTAAGAACTGTATGAATATACTTTTGTCCAATTTTATTATCATAATTTTTTTTTTTACATGCGCATAAGGAATATGTTTTGTCCAATTTCAATATGATTTCATAGGAAGTCAAAAGTCAAAAGTCAAAAATGTCAAAATTTTGTAAAAAACTTCACACACCCATAAAAAAGTGCTTTCTGGACCGTTTTTCGAAATTCTTTCGATTTTTTTGTCAATTACACATGTGTAAGAACTGTATGAATATACTTTTGTCCAATTTTATTATCATAATTTATTTTTTATTTTTTACATGCGCATAAGGAATATGTTTTGTCCAATTCCAATATGATTTCATAGGAAGTCAAAAGTCAAAAGTCAAAAATGTCAAAATTTTGTAAAAAACTTCACACACCCTTAAAAAAGTGCTTTCTGGACCGTTTTTCGAAATTCTTTAGATTTTTTGTCAATTACACATGTGTAAGAACTGTATGAATATACTTTTGTCCAATTTTATTATCATATTTTTGTATATATTTTTTTTAATTGTGCATAAGGAATTTTTTTGTGGGCCAAATGACATAAGAAATTTGACATGCTCAAAAATCCTGCAGAAATGCAAAATTGACTGGCCTGATGAACTCGGGATGGCCGGGCAGTGATAGTTGTTCCTTTCCATCACTCGTTGTGTTGACTTCATCATGTCCATTTTGTGATGTTTTTTCACTGTATATTCATATTGCAAGTGCACGTGCATTTGCAATATGGTTCAATGGACAATTACTATATGAAATTTGACATGCTCAAAAATCCTGCAGAAATGCAAAATTGACTGGCCAGATGAACTCGGGATGGCCGGGCAGTGATAGTTGCTCCTTTCCATCGCTCGTTATATTGACTTCATCATGTCCATTTTGTGATGTTTTTTCACTATAGAATCATATTGCAAATGCACGTGCATTTGCAATATGTTTCAATGTGCATTTACCATATGAAATTTGACATGCTCAAAAATGCAAAATTGACTGGTCTGATGAACACAGGATGGCCGAGCAGTGATAGTTGTACATTTCCATCACTCGTTGTGTTGATTTCATCATGAACATTAGGTGATGTTTTTTCACTATAGAATCATATTGTAAGTGCACGTGCATTTGCAATATGTTTCAATGTGCATTTACCATATGAAATTTGACATGCTCAAAAATGCAAAATTGACTGGTCTGATGAACACAGGATGGCCGAGCAGTGATAGTTGTACATTTCCATCACTCGTTGTGTTGATTTCATCATGTCCATTTGTTTATGTTTTCTCACTTTTGCAAAGTCACTGTGCATTTGCAATATGGTTCAATGGGCAGGTACCATCACGAATTTGTCATGCTATAAAAATCCTGCAGGAATGTGAAATTGACTGGCCTGATGAACACAGGATGGCCTGGCAGTGATAGTTGTTCCTTTCCATCACTCGTTGTGTTGATTTCATCATGTCCATTAGGTGATGTTTTTTCACTATAGAATCATATTGCAAATGCACGTGCATTGTTGTGCAACTGGTAACCCAAAAATAAAAATATGGTTGTAAATGCATTTACCGGGACGCCTATTGTCCATGCCCGCTATGGGAGTACCCTACTACGGCCCTCTATCTATGGAGTCCGTCCTGAGTGCTTTATGGACTGTTTAAAATATTCTGATGGATACGCATGTTGTGCAACTGGTGATTGAAAATAGGCACCTGGTAACCCCCCCAAAAATATGCTTGTAAATGCATTTACCGGTCATTCTGATATTAATGCTCGCTATGGGAACACAGGATGGCCGGGTAGTGATAGTTGTACATTTCCATCACTCGTTGTGTTGATTTCATCAGGTGATTTCTTTTCCTATAGAATTATTGGTGATTTCAATATTTTCACATTTATAGAATCATATTTTCCATCACTCGTTGTGTGCACGTTAGGTGTGTTTTTTCACTATAGAATCATATTGTAAGTACATGCATTTGCAATGCATTTACCATATGAAATTTGACATGCTCAAAAATGCAATATGTTTCATTTCATCATGTTAGGCATGTTTTTTACCATATGAAATTTTTGACATGCTCATATGAAAAATGCAAAATTGACTGGTCTGATGAACACAGGATGGCCGAGCAGTGATAGTTGTACATTTCCATCACTCGTTGTGTTGATTTCATCATGAACATTAGGTGATGTTTTTTCACTATAGAATCATATTGTAAGTGCACGTGCATTTGCAATATGTTTCAATGTGCATTTACCATATGAAATTTGACATGCTCAAAAATGCTAAATTGACTGGTCTGATGAACACAGGATGGCCGAGCAGTGATAGTTGTACTGTCATGCAGGTGAAAGAGGACCCAAAAGCGACTTAACAGAAACAGAGTTTATTCAAGTCCAAACAGAAAACGACAAATCCTGAATCCTTAACAGGAAATGTCCAAACAGGGAATAACAGAAATCCTCTAGTCTGTAGAGGGGAATAACAGGAGAAGCGGCCACAGACTGCAGGTCGCTTCGGGTAGGCGCAGGCCGTAGCTGACAGAGACACCTGCTCACACGCAGCATCTGATGAAGGCAAAAACACGACAGGACAGGGCGATACACAATCACAGCACGGTGAATTCTAAACAAGGAACCGACAGGACAGGAACGGAACACAAAGGAAGAAATAGGGACTCTAATCAGGGGAAAGGATCGGGAACAGGTGTGGGAAGACTAAATGATGATTAGGGGAATAGGAACAGCTGGGAGCAGGAACGGAACGATAGAGAGAAGAGAGAGCGAGAGAGTGAGAGAGGGAGGGGAGAGAGAGGGATAGAAAGAGGGAAAGAACCTAATAAGACCAGCAGAGGGAAACGAATAGAATGGGGAGCACAGGGACAAGACATGATAATAAATGACAAACATGACAGTACCCCCCACTCACCGAGCGCCTCCTGGCGCACTCGAGGAGGAATCCTGGCGGCAACGGAGGAAATCATCGATGAGTGAACGGTCCAGCACGTCCCGAGACGGAACCCAACTCCTCTCCTCAGGACCGTAACCCTCCCAATCCACTAAGTATTGGTGACCCCGTCCCCGAGAACGCATGTCCATGATCTTATGTACCTTGTAAATAGGTGCGCTCTCGACAAGGACGGGAGGGGGAGGGAAGACGAACGGGGGTGCGAAGAAAGGGCTTAACACAGGAGACATGGAAGACAGGATGGACGCGACGAAGATGTCGCGGAAGAAGCAGTCGCACAGCGACAGGATTGACGACCTGGGAGACACGGAACGGACCAATGAACATGGAGTCAACTTACGAGAAGCTGTCGTAAGAGGAAGGTTGCGAGTGGAAAGCCACACTCTCTGGCCGCAACAATACCTTGGACTCTTAATCCTGCGTTTATTGGCGGCTCTCACCGTCTGTGCCCTGTAACGGCAAAGTGCAGACCTCACCCTCCTCCAGGTGCGCTCACAACGTTGGACAAACGCTTGAGCGGAGGGAACGCTGGACTCGGCAAGCTGGGATGAGAACAGAGGAGGCTGGTAACCCAGACTACTCTGAAACGGAGATAACCCGGTAGCAGACGAAGGAAGCGAATTGTGAGCGTATTCTGCCCAGGGGAGCTGTTCTGCCCAAGACGCAGGGTTTCTGAAAGAAAGGCTGCGTAGTATGCGACCAATCGTCTGATTGGCCCTCTCTGCTTGACCGTTAGACTGGGGATGAAACCCGGAAGAGAGACTGACGGACGCACCAATCAAACGACAGAACTCCCTCCAAAACTGTGACGTGAATTGCGGGCCTCTGTCTGAAACGGCGTCTAACGGGAGGCCATGAATTCTGAATACATTCTCAATAATGATTTGTGCCGTCTCCTTAGCGGAAGGAAGTTTAGCGAGGGGAATGAAATGTGCCGCCTTAGAGAACCTATCGACAACCGTAAGAATCACAGTCTTCCCCGCAGACAAAGGCAGACCGGTAATGAAGTCTAAGGCGATGTGAGACCATGGTCGAGAAGGAATGGGGAGCGGTCTGAGACGACCGGCAGGAGGAGAGTTACCCGACTTAGTCTGCGCGCAGTCCGAACAAGCAGCCACGAAACGGCGCGTGTCACGCTCCTGAGTCGGCCACCAAAAGCGCTGGCGAATAGACGCAAGAGTGCCTCGAACACCGGGATGACCAGCTAACTTGGCAGAGTGAGCCCACTGAAGCACAGCCAGACGAGTGGAAACAGGAACGAAAAGGAGGTTACTAGGACAAGCGCGCGGCGACGCAGTGTGCGTGAGTGCTTGCTTAACCTGTCTTTCAATTCCCCAGACTGTTAACCCGACAACACGCCCATAAGGAAGAATCCCCTCGGGATCAGTAGAAGCCACAGAAGAACTAAACAGACGGGATAAGGCATCAGGCTTGGTGTTCTTGCTACCCGGACGGTAAGAAATCACAAACTCGAAACGAGCGAAAAACAACGCCCAACGAGCTTGACGGGCATTAAGTCGTTTGGCAGAACGGATGTACTCAAGGTTCTTATGGTCTGTCCAAACGACAAAAGGAACGGTCGCCCCCTCCAACCACTGTCGCCATTCGCCTAGGGCTAAGCGGATGGCGAGCAGTTCACGGTTACCCACATCATAGTTGCGCTCAGATGGCGACAGGCGATGAGAAAATAAGCGCAAGGATGAACCTTATCGTCAGACTGGAAGCGCTGGGATAGAATGGCTCCCACGCCTACCTCTGAAGCGTCAACCTCGACAATGAATTGTCTAGTGACGTCAGGAGTAACGAGGATAGGAGCGGACGTAAAACGTTCTTTTAGAAGATCAAAAGCTCCCTGGGCGGAACCGGACCACTTAAAACACGTCTTGACAGAAGTAAGAGCTGTGAGAGGGCAGCAACTTGACCGAAATTACGAATGAAACGCCGATAGAAATTAGCGAAACCTAAAAAGCGCTGCAACTCGACACGTGACCTTGGAACGGGCCAATCACTGACAGCTTGGACCTTAGCGGAATCCATCTGAATGCCTTCAGCGGAAATAACGGAACCGAGAAAAGTAACGGAGGAGACATGAAAAGAGCACTTCTCAGCCTTTACGTAGAGACAATTCTCTAAAAGGCGCTGTAGAACACGTCGAACGTGCTGAACATGAATCTCGAGTGACGGAGAAAAAATCAGGATATCGTCAAGATAGACAAAAACAAAGATGTTCAGCATGTCTCTCAGAACATCATTAACTAATGCCTGAAAAACAGCTGGCGCATTGGCGAGACCGAACGGCAGAACCCGGTACTCAAAATGCCCTAACGGAGTGTTAAACGCCGTTTTCCACTCGTCCCCCTCTCTGATGCGCACGAGATGGTAAGCGTTACGAAGGTCCAACTTAGTAAAGCACCTGGCTCCCTGCAGAATCTCGAAGGCTGATGACATAAGGGGAAGCGGATAACGATTCTTAACCGTTATGTCATTCAGCCCTCGATAATCCACGCAGGGGCGCAGAGTACCGTCCTTCTTCTTAACAAAAAGAACCCCGCCCCGGCCGGAGAGGAAGAAGGCACTATGGTACCGGCGTCAAGAGACACAGACAAATAATCCTCGAGAGCCTTACGTTCGGGAGCCGACAGAGAGTATAGTCTACCTCGAGGAGGAGTGGTCCCCGGAAGGAGATCAATACTACAATCATACGACCGGTGAGGAGGAAGGGAGTTGGCTCGGGACCGACTGAAGACCGTGCGCAGATCATGATATTCCTCCGGCACTCCTGTCAAATCGCCAGGTTCCTCCTGAGAAGTAGGGACAGAAGAAACGGGAGGGATGGCAGACATTAAACACTTCACATGACAAGAAACGTTCCAGGATAGGATAGAATTACTAGACCAATTAATAGAAGGATTATGACATACTAGCCAGGGATGACCCAAAACAACAGGTGTAAACGGTGAACGGAAAATCAAAAAAGAAATAGTCTCACTGTGGTTACCAGATACTGTGAGGGTTAAAGGTAGTGTCTCAAATCTGATACTGGGAAGATGACTACCATCTAAGGCGAACATGGGCGTAGGCTTCTCTAACTCTCTGAAAGGAATGTCATGTTTCCGAACCCATGCTTCGTCCATGAAACAACCCTCAGCCCCAGAGTCTATCAAGGCACTACATGTAGCACCCGAACCGGTCCAGCGTAGATGGACCGACAAAGTAGTACAGGATTTTGATGGAGAGACTTGAGTAGTTGCGCTCACCTGTAGCCCTCCGCTTACAGATGAGCTCTGGCTTTTACTGGACATGAATTAACAAAATGTCCAGCAACTCCGCAATAGAGGCACAGGCGGTTGGTGATCCTCCGTTCCCTCTCCTTAGTCGAGATGCGAATCCCTCCCAGCTGCATGGGCTCAGTCTCAAAGCCAGAGGAGGGAGATGGTTGCGATGCGGAGCAGGGAAACACCGTTGATGCGAGCTCTCTTCCACGAGCCCGGTGACGAAGATCTACCCGTCGTTCTATGCGGATGGCGAGAGCAATCAGAGTCCACATCTGAAGGAACCTCCCGGGAGAGAATCTCATCCTTAACCACTGCGTGGAGTCCCTCCAGAAAACGAGCGAGCAGCGCCGGCTCGTTCCACTCACTAGAGGCAGCAAGAGTGCGAAACTCAATAGAATAATCCGTTATGGACCGTTCACCTTGGCATAAGGAAGCCAGGGCCCTAGAAGCCTCCCCACCAAAAACTGAACGGTCAAAAACCCGAATCATCTCCTCTTTAAAGTTCTGGAACTTGTTAGAGCAATCAGCCCTTGCCTCCCAGATAGCTGTGCCCCATTCTCGAGCCCGGCCAGTAAGGAGTGAAATGACGTAAGCAACCCGAGCTCTCTCTAGAGTATGTGTTGGGTTGGAGAGAGAACACAATCTCACACTGCGTGAGAAAGGAGCGGCACTCAGTGGGCTGCCCGGAGTAGCAAGGTGGGTTATTAACCCTAGGTTCTGGAGGCTCGGCAGGCCAGGAAGTAACAGGTGGCACGAGACGTAGACTCTGGAACTGTCCAGAGAGGTCGGAAACCTGAGCGGCCAGGTTCTCCACGGCATGGCGAGCAGCAGACAATTCCTGCTCGTGTCTGCCGAGCATGGCTCCTTGGATCTCGACGGCAGTGTAACGAGCGTCTGAAGTCGCTGGGTCCATTCCTTGGTCGGTTCCTTCAGTCATGCAGGTGAAAGAGGACCCAAAAGCGACTTAACAGAAACAGAGTTTATTCAAGTCCAAACAGAAAACGACAAATCCTGAATCCTTAACAGGAAATGTCCAAACAGGGAATAACAGAAATCCTCTAGTCTGTAGAGGGGAATAACAGGAGAAGCGGCCACAGACTGCAGGTCGCTTCGGGTAGGCGCAGGCCGTAGCTGACAGAGACACCTGCTCACACGCAGCATCTGATGAAGGCAAAAACACGACAGGACAGGGCGATACACAATCACAGCACGGTGAATTCTAAACAAGGAACCGACAGGACAGGAACGGAACACAAAGGAAGAAATAGGGACTCTAATCAGGGGAAAGGATCGGGAACAGGTGTGGGAAGACTAAATGATGATTAGGGGAATAGGAACAGCTGGGAGCAGGAACGGAACGATAGAGAGAAGAGAGAGCGAGAGAGTGAGAGAGGGAGGGGGAGAGAGAGGGATAGAAAGAGGGAAAGAACCTAATAAGACCAGCAGAGGGAAACGAATAGAATGGGGAGCACAGGGACAAGACATGATAATAAATGACAAACATGACATGTACATTTCCATCACTCGTTGTGTTGATTTCATCATCTCCGTTAGGTGATGTTTTTCACTATAGAATCATATTGTAAGTGCACGTGCATTTGCAATATGTTTCAATGTGCATTTACCATATGAAATTTGACATGCTCAAAAATGCAAAATTGACTGGTCTGATGG
>NW_025754844.1:0-8526 GCF_021184085.1 Oncorhynchus gorbuscha
CAGGTGATAGAGGACCCAAAGCGACTTAACAGAAAACATGAGTTTATTTAAGTCCAAACAGGAGCAATACCAGAAATCCTCTAGACTTGTAGAGGGAAATGACAAGAGAAGCGGCCACAGACTGCAGGTCGTTTCGGGTAGGCGCAGGCCGTAGTAGACAGAGACACCTGCTCACACGCAGCATCTGATGAAGGCAAAAACACGACAGGACAGGGCGAAACACAATCACAGCATGGTGAATACAAACAAGGAACCGACGGGACAGGAACGGAACACAAAGGAATAAATAGGGACTCTAATCAGGGGAAAGGATCGGGAACAGGTGTGGGAAGACTAAATGATGATTAGGGGAATAGGAACAGCTGGGAGCAGGAACGAACGATAGAGAGAGGAGAGAGAGGAGAGGGGGGAGAGAGAGGGATAGAAAAAGGAACGAACCTAATAAGACCAGCAGGGGAAACAGAACAGAAGGAAAAGCAAAATGACAAGATGATATAAGACAAAACATGACAGTACCCCCCACTCACCGAGCGCCTCCTGGCGCTCTCGAGAGGAACACTGGCGGCAACGGAGGAAATCATAGATCAAACGGTCCAGCACGTCCCGAAAGAACCCAACTCCTCTCCTCAGGACCGAACGAAAAACGATAAAAAGGGAAACTAGGGTACTACTCTAAAAAAAAAATGAGAACTAGGGACAGACTGAGACACAGCAAGGGCAGGGACAAGAACAGGAGAGATGCGATGGCAGGGAACAGACTGAGACCCAGCAAGACCAGGAGCAGAAGCAGAAAAAAATTACCAGACTTCTTCTGCGCGCAGTCTGAACACGCAGCCACGAAACGGCGCGTGTCACGCTCCTGAGTCGGCCACCAAAAGCGCTGGCGAATAGACGCAAGAGTGCCTCGAACACCGGGATGACCAGCTAACTTGGCAGAGTGAGCCCACTGAAGAACAGCCAGACAGTGGAAACAGGAACGAAAAGGAGGTTACTAGGACAAGCGCGCGGCGATGCAGTGTGCGTGAGTGCTTGCTTAACCTGTCTTTCAATTCCCCAGACTGTCAACCCGACAACACGCCCATAAGGAAGAATCCCTCGAGATCAGTAGAAGCCACAGAAGAACTAAACAGACGGGATAAGGCATCAGGCTTGGTGTTCTTGCTACCGGACGGTAAGAAATCACAAACTCGAAACGAGCGAAAAACAACGCCCAACGAGCTTGACGGGCATTAAGTCGTTTGGCAGAACGGATGTACTCAAGGTTCTTATGGTCTGTCCAAACGACAAAAGGAACGGTCGCCCCCTCCAACCACTGTCGCCATTCGCCTAGGGCTAAGCGGATGGCGAGCAGTTCACGGTTACCCACATCATAGTTGCGCTCAGATGGCGACAGGCGATGAGAAAAATAAGCGCAAGGATGAACCTTATCGTCAGACTGGAAGCGCTGGGATAGAATGGCTCCCACGCCTACCTCTGAAGCGTCAACCTCGACAATGAATTGTCTAGTGACGTCAGGAGTAACGAGGATAGGAGCGGACGTAAAACGTTCTTTTAGAAGATCAAAAGCTCCCTGGGCGGAACCGGACCACTTAAAACACGTCTTGACAGAAGTAAGAGCTGTGAGGGGCAGCAACTTGACCGAAATTACGAATGAAACGCCGATAGAAATTAGCGAAACCTAAAAAGCGCTGCAACTCGACACGTGACCTTGGAGCGGGCCAATCACTGACAGCTTGGACCTTAGCGGAATCCATCTGAATGCCTTCAGCGGAAATAACGGAACCGAGAAAAGTAACGGAGGAGACATGAAAGAGCACTTCTCAGCCTTTACGTAGAGACAATTCTCTAAAAGGCGCTGTAGAACACGTCGAACGTGCTGAACATGAATCTCGAGTGACGGAGAAAAATCAGGATATCGTCAAGATAGACAAAAACAAAAATGTTCAGCATGTCTCTCAGAACATCATTAACTAATGCCTGAAAAACAGCTGGCGCATTGGCGAGACCGAACGGCAGAACCCGGTACTCAAAATGCCCTAACGGAGTGTTAAATACGCCGTTTTCCACTCGTCCCCTCTCTGATGCGCACGAGATGGTAAGCGTTACGAAGGTCCAACTTAGTAAAGCACCTGGCTCCTGCAGAATCTCGAAGGCTGATGACATAAGGGAAGCGGATAACGATTCTTAACCGTTATGTCATTCAGCCCTCGATAATCACGCAGGGGCGCAGAGTACCGTCCTTCTTCTTAACAAAAAAGAACCCCGCCCCGGCCGGGAGAAGAAGGCACTATGGTACCGGCGTCAAGAGACACAGACAAATAATCCTCGAGAGCCTTACGTTCGGGAGCCGACAGAGAGTATAGTCTACCTCGAGGAGGAGTGGTCCCCGGAAGGAGATCAATACTACAATCATACGACCGGTGAGGAGGAAGGGAGTTGGCTCGGGACCGACTGAAGACCGTGCGCAGATCATGATATTCCTCCGGCACTCCTGTCAAATCGCCAGGTTCCTCCTGAGAAGTAGGGACAGAAGAAACGGGAGGGATGGCAGACATTAAACACTTCACATGACAAGAAACGTTCCAGGATAGGATAGAATTACTAGACCAATTAATAGAAGGATTATGACATACTAGCCAGGGATGACCCAAAACAACAGGTGTAAACGGTGAACGGAAAATCAAAAAAGAAATAGTCTCACTGTGGTTACCAGATACTGTGAGGGTTAAAGGTAGTGTCTCAAATTTGATACTGGGAAGATGACTACCATCTAAGGCAAACATGGCGTAGGCTTGTCTAACGGTCTGAAAGGAATGTTATGTTCCGAACCCATGCTTCGTCCATGAAACAACCCTCAGCCCCAGAGTCAATCAAGGCACTGCATGTAGCACCCGAACCGGTCCAGCGTAGATGGACCGACATAGTAAGTACAAGATCTAGATGAAGAGACCTGAGTAGTAGCGCTCACCAGTAGCCCTCCGCTTACTGATGGGCTCTGGCCTCTTACTGGACATGAATTAACAAAATGTCCAGCAACTCCGCAATAGAGGCACAGGCGGTTGGTGATCCTCCGTTCCCTCTCCTTAGTCGAGATGCGAATCCCTCCCAGCTGCATGGGCTCCAGTCTCAAAGCCAGAGGAGGAGATGGTTGTGATGCGGAGCAGGAAACACCGTTGATGCGAGCTCTCTTCCACGAGCCCGGTGACGAAGATCTACCCGTCGTTCTATGCGGATGGCGAGAGCAATCAAAGAGTCCACATCTGAAGGAACCTCCCGGGAGAGAATCTCATCCTTAACCACTGCGTGGAGTCCCTCCAGAAAACGAGCGAGCAGCGCCGGCTCGTTCCACTCACTAGAGGCAGCAAGAGTGCGAAACTCAATAGAATAATCCGTTATGGACCGTTCACCTTGGCATAATGAAGCCAGGGCCCTAGAAGCCTCCCTACCAAAAACTGAACGGTCAAAAACCCGAATCATCTCCTCTTTAAAGTTCTGGAACTTGTTAGAGCAATCAGCCCTTGCCTCCCAGATAGCTGTGCCCCATTCTCGAGCCCGGCCAGTAAGGAGTGAAATGACGTAAGCAACCCGAGCTCTCTCTCTAGAGTATGTGTTGGGTTGGAGAGAGAACACAATCTCACACTGCGTGAGAAAGGAGCGGCACTCAGTGGGCTGCCCGGAGTAGCAAGGTGGGTTATTAACCCTAGGTTCTGGAGACTCGGCAGGCCAGGAAGTAACAGGTGGCACGAGACGTAGACTCTGGAACTGTCCAGAGAGGTCGGAAACCTGAGCGGCCAGGTTCTCCACGGCATGGCGAGCAGCAGACAATTCCTGCTCGTGTCTGCCGAGCATAGCTCCTTGGATCTTGACGGCAGTGTAACGAGCGTCTGAAGTCGCTGGGTCCATTCCTTGGTCGGTTCCTTCTGTCATGCAGGTGATAGAGGACCCAAAAGCGACTTAACAGAAACAGAGTTTATTCAAGTCCAAACAGGGAATAACAGAAATCCTCTAGTCTGTAGAGGGGAATGACAAGAGAAGCGGCCACAGACTGCAGGTCGCTTCGGGTAGGCGCAGGCCGTAGTAGACAGAGACACCTGCTCACACGCAGCATCTGATGAAGGCAAAAAACACGACAGGACAGGGCGAAACACAATCACAGCATGGTGAATACAAAACAAGGAACCGACGGGACAGGAACGGAACACAAAGGAATAAATAGGGACTCTAATCAGGGGGAAAGGATCGGGAACAGGTGTGGGAAGACTAAATGATGATTAGGGAATAGGAACAGCTGGGAGCAGGAACGGAACGATAGAGAGAGGAGAGAGAGGAGGGGGAGAGAGAGGATAGAAAAAGGGAACGAACCTAATAAGACCAGCAGGGGAAACGAACAGAAGGAAAAGCAAAATGACAAGATGATATAAGACAAAACATGACACAGATGTAACTAACATATGATAGTCAGACTTGGCATCGTTCCACATTTTTTTGTAGACATGTGCTTTGGCTAATCATTTGAAATCTTCTTTCTGTCTACCATATCCGGCATTACCCAGCATTACCCTCACCTGGCACAGCAGTGGTACACTGATGTGTACTGAGTCTCATATATCTCTCTGGCATGATTGTTGTTGCTTTCCCAAAAGTTGGTGTGCCTATTTATAGCAGTGTAGGATGGTGGAGAGAATGTTGTAGCATTTATATAATTCTGATTGATACTTTTATAGGTGGAGGTAATGAACTTAACTTGGGAAGAACATTAGCTATAGACTCCAATTGAAAAAGTAATGCTACATAGGAATTCTAACAAAGTTGCTAGTTACATCATTACTACACAGGTACAAGAGGATGTTCATGTAAAGTGTTACCCAAAAGACCAAATGTATCTGCAATTTTAAACCTATTGTGACTATTGTCACACGAAACTTTAAGAATACCTTCCTAATATTGGAGTGAATTTAACAGGTGATCAACAAGGGATCATAGCTTTTCACCTGGATTCACCTGGTTATCTATGTCATGGAAAGAGCAGGTGTTCTTAATGGTTTGTACACTCAGTGTAAAAACATGACAGTAGATTACCATCTGATTTTTACCGGTGTGAGGAATGTTCAACCATTTGAAAAGTTTTGTGAAATAAATTCAGAGATCTTTTTTCATATAGAAACATTTTGGGTGAACGATCTCTGTTCTACCCAGTCTGTATCATTGGAGGGATAGTGTTTCTCCTTTTCTATCTTGCTGAGGAAGTGCCATATTACCAGAGAGGTAAGAGGCAGCAGCAAGGCCTACAGTACACTAGCGTTTCATGTTGTCAGAGCGCACCTTCCCTCTTAATTGATAACCACTCGCATTTGATCTGAAGGCGTTCAAACACACAGTCTATCTTTGTACCTCAATAAGAAAACCATCTGTTGTTGCTGAGCGATCGTTCATTACAATGTATTTCCTACTGCAGGAATATCTCACCAGCTGAATTCCTGGACACCATGGGTAAGGTAAAATGACTGTTGTAAAGAATGAGTTTGAGCTGGTAAAGTGTTAAACAATTAGATTGTTTCTGTCTATTTGGTTCATTTATGGGGCTTTAAATAAGGGGTTGTTAATACAGTTGAAGTCGGAGTTTACATACACTTAGGTTGGAGTCATTAAACAGTTTACATAAACTTAGGTTGGAGTCATTAAACTAGTTTACATACACTTAGGTTGGAGTCATTAAACTAGTTTACATACACACTTAGGTTGGAGTCATTAAACTAGTTTACATACACTTAGGTTGGAGTCATTAAACTAGTTTACATACACTTAGGTTGGAGTCATTAAAACTAGTTTACATAAACTTAGGTGGAGTCATTAAAACTAGTTTACATACACTTAGGTGGAGTCATTAAAACTAGTTTACATACACTTAGATTGGAGTCATTAAAACTAGTTTACATAAACTTAGGGTGGATCATTAAAACTAGTTTACATACACTTAGGCTGGAGTCATTAAAACTAGTTTACATACACTTAGGTTGGAGTCATTAAACTAGTTTACATACACTTAGGGTGGAGTCATTAAACTAGTTTACATACACTTAGGTTGGAGTCATTAAACTAGTTTACATACATTTAGGTTGGAGTCATTAAAACTAGTTTACATAAACTTAGGGTGAGTCATTAAAACTAGTTTACATACACTTAGGCTGGAGTCATTAAAACTAGTTTACATACACTTAGGTTGAGTCATTAAACTAGTTTACATACACTTAGGGTGGAGTCATTAAAACTAGTTTACATACACTTAGGTTGGAGTCATTAAAACGAGTTTACATACACTTAGGTTGGAGTCATTAAAACTAGTTTACATACACTTGTGGGTGGAGTCATTAAAACTAGTTTACATACACTTAGGTGGAGTCATTAAAACTAGTTTACATACACTTAGGTTGATCATATAAACTAGTTTACATACACTTAGGGTGGAGTCATTAAAACTAGTTTACATACACTTAGGTTGGAGTCATTAAAACTAGTTTACATACACTTAGGCTGGAGTCATTAAAACTAGTTTACATACACTTAGGTTGGAGTCATTAAAACTAGTTTACATACACTTAGGTTGGAGTCATTAAAACTAGTTTACATACACTTAGGTTGAGTCATTAAAACTAGAACACTTGGAGTCATTAAAACTAGTTTACATACACTTAGGTTGGAGTCATTAAACTAGTTTACATACACCAGGGTGAGTCATTAAAACTAGTTTACATACATAGGCTGGAGTCATTAAAACTAGTTTACATACACTTAGTTGGATCATTAAAACGAGTTTACATACACTTAGGGTGGAGTCATTAAAACTGATTTTACATACACTTAGGGTGGAGTCATTAAAACGAGTTTACATACACTTAGGGTTGGAGTCATTCAGTTTACATGTTAGTCTTTTCTAGGTTGACTATAAACTAGTTTACATACACTTAGGGTGGAGTCATTAAAACTAGTTTATATACACTTAGGTTAAGTCATATAAACCAGTTTACATACACTTAGGTGGATTACTAAAACTAGTTTACATACACTTAGGGTTAAGTCATTAAAACTAGTTTACACATACACTTAGGTTGAGTCATTAAAACTAGTTTACATACACTTAGGTGGAGTCATTAAAACGAGTTTACATAAACTTAGGTTGGATTAAAACTAGTTTACATACACTTAGGGTGGAGTCATTAAAACTAGTTTACATACACTTAGGTTGGAGTCATATAAACTAGTTTACATACACTTAGGGTGGAGTCATTAAAACTAGTTTACATACACTTAGGTTGGAGTCATTAAAACTAGTTTACATACACTTAGGCTGGAGTCATTAAAAACTAGTTTACATACACTTAGGGGTGGAGTCATTAAACGAGTTTACATAAACTTAGGTTGGAGTCCAGCTAAAACTAGTTTACATACACTTATGGTGGAGTCATTAAAACTAGTTTACATACACTTAGTTTGGAGTCATTAAACTAGTTTACTACACTTAGGTTGGAGTCATTAAAACTAGTTTACATACACTTAGGTTGGAGTCATTAAAACTAGTTTACATAAACTTAGGGTGGAGTCATTAAACTAGTTTACATACACTTAGGCTGGAGTCATTAAAACTAGTTTACATACACTTAGGTTGGAGTCATTAAAACTAGTTTATACACTTAGGTGAGTCATTAAAACTAGTTTACATACACTTAGGTTGGAGTCATTAAACGAGTTTACATACACTTAGGTTGGAGTCATTAAAACTAGCTTACATACACTTAGGGTGGAGCTATTAAAACTCAGTGCTACACACCCCAGGTGTGAAGTCATTAAAACCAGTTTACATACACTTAGGTTGGAGTCATATAAACTAGTTTGCATACACTTAGGGTGGAGTCATTAAAACTAGCTTTACATACACTTAGGTTGGAGTCATTAAAACTAGTTTACATACACTTAGGCTGGAGTCATTAAAACTAGTTTACATACACTTAGGTGGAGTCATTAAAACTAGTTTACATACACTTAGGTTGGAGTCATTAAACCGAGTTTACATACACTTAGGGTGTGAGCTCATTAAAACTAGCTTACACACACTTAGGGTGGGAGTCATTAAAACTAGTTGGCATACACTTAGGGTGGAGTAATAAAACTAGTTTACATACACTTAGGTTGGAGCCAGCATAAACCAGTTTACATACACTTAGGTGGGAGTCATTAAAACTAGTTTTACATACACTTAGGTTGGAGCTCAGTTAAAAACTAGCTTACATACACTTAGGTTGGAGTCATTAAAACTAGTTTACATACACTTAGGGTGGAGCCATGTAAGAACCAGTCTACATAAACTTAGGGTGGAGTCATTGAAACTGAGTTTACATAAACTTAGGTTGGAGCCAGCTAAAACTAGCTTTACATACACTTATGGTGGAGTCATTAAAACTAGCTTTACATACACTTAGTTTGGAGTCATAAAAACTAGCTTACATATACACTTAGGTTGGAGTCATTAAA
>NW_025754845.1:0-8526 GCF_021184085.1 Oncorhynchus gorbuscha
ACTACTAGTAGTACTACTACTACCACTACTATACTACTACTACTACTACTACTACTGCTACTACTGCTACTACTACTACTACTACTACTGCTACTACTACTACTACTACTACTACTGCTGCTGCTACTACTACTGCTACTACTGCTACTACTACTGCTACTACTACTACTACTATACTACTACTACTACTACTACTACTACTACTACTACTACTATACTACTAGTACTACTACTACTATACTACTAGTACTACTACTACTATACTACTAGTACTACTACTACTATACTACTAGTACTACTACTACTATACTACTAGTACTACTACTAGTACTACTACTATACTACTAGTACTACTACTACTACTACTGCTACTACTGCTACTACTACTACTGCTACTACTGCTGCTACTACTACTGCTACTACTACTGCTGCTACTACTACTGCTACTATACTACTACTACTACTACTACTATACTACTACTACTATACTACTACTACTACTACTATACTACTGCTACTACTGCTACTACTGCTACTACTATACTACTGCTACTACTGCTACTACTACTACTACTACACTACTACTACTACTACTACTACTATACTACTACTAGTAGTACTACTACTACCACTACTAGTAGTACTACTACTACCACTACTAGTAGTACTACTACTACCACTACTAGTAGTACTACTACTACTACTACTATACTACTACTGCTACTACTGCTACTACTACTACTACTACTATACTACTACTGCTACTACTACTGCTACTACTACTACTACTACTATACTACTACTACTACTACTGCTACTACTGCTACTACTGCTACTACTGCTACTGATACTACTACTATACTACTACTACTACTACTACTACTACTACTACTGCTACTACTACTACTGCTACTGCTACTGCTACTACTACTACAACTGCTACTACTACTGCTATACTACTACTACTACTACTGCTACTACTGCTACTACTGCTACTACTGCTACTACTACTACTGCTACTACTACTACTGCTACTACTGCTACTACTACTGCTACTACTGCTACTATACTGCTACTGCTACTACTACTACTACTACTACTATACTACAACTGCTACTACTACTGCTACTACTACTACTATACTACTACTACTACTACAACTAGTACTACTACTACTACTACTAGTACTAGTACTACTACTACTACTTCGTTCCAAGTGAGAGCTAGTGGTCGCATCTGCACGTCGCTCCAAGGTAGTATAACTTTTTCATTATATTTCATTATATCACAACGGTTTGATCTGCCCAATTTCTTCTCAGCCTATTTACATAGCCGTCTTTGTATCAAAGATAATTGCGTAATTATCGTATTTCGCCGTCCTAACGTAGTCTTCACTAGCCAGCTAGCTAACGTCCACTGATTAGCTGCACTGAGAAACTTTTACACTCAACTGAACGACTTGATTAGTTTAGTGTTAGCTACCTCATAGCTGTCTTTGCTGTCTTCAGTATCATGTTATCATCAGATTCAAGATAATTGTGTTGTTTAGGTTTAGGAGTGTGTAGTCTTAGAGTGATTATCTTGATTTACCGGGGTTAGCTAGCCAGCTATTTGTCGCCCCAACGTAGGTGACTCTGCTAGCTAGCCAACAGCTAGCCAACGCTTAGCCAACGCCTTCTGTATAGAACTCAGCTCCATTCGCATTCACAGGTTGTATCACATTTTCACTTCATTTCATTACAGTACAACGGTTCATTTGTTTGATCGTAGCTAGCTACTTAGCTAGCTACATACCGATCTTTGTATCAAAGATAATTGTGTAGTCTAGAGCGATTTTTTCAGGCTCGCTAGCCATCTATTGTCGTTCTTTTAGCAACGAACGTAAACAACACTGCTAGCTAGCCTGCTAGCCCCCGAGTATAACACTGCAGAAACTATTACACTCAACGGAATGACTTGATTAGTGTAGTGTCAACAACGCACCCACTGCCAGCTGGCCTACTTCAGCAGTACTGTATCATTTTAATCATTTTTAGTCAATAAGATTCTTGCTAATGTGAGCTTAACTTTCTGAACATTCGAGACGTGTAGTCCACTTGTCATTCCAATCTCCTTGCATTAGCGTAGCCTCTTCTGTAGCCTGTCAACTATGTGTCTGTTTATCCCTGTTCTCTCCTCTCTGCACAGACCATACAAACGTCATCACCGCGTGGCGCGCCACCCTAATCTGGTGGTCCCAGCGCGCACGACCCACGTGGAGTTCCAGGTCTCCGGTAGCCCCTGGAACTGCCAATCTGTGATCAACAAGGCAGAGTTCATCTCAGCTCTATGCCTCCCTCCAGTCTCGACTTCTTGGCACTGGACGGAAACATGGATCACCACAGACAACACTGCTACTCCTACTGCTCTCTCCTCGTCCGCCCACGTGTTCTCGCACACCCCGAGAGCGTCTGGTCAGCGGGGTGGTGGCACCGGGATCCCTCATCTCTCCCAAGTGGTCATTCTCTGCTTTCTCCCCTTACCCATCTGTCTATCGCCTCCTTTGAATTCCATGCTGTCACAGTTACTAGCCCTTTCAAGCTTAACATCCTTATCATTTATCCCCCTCCAGGTTCCCTCGGAGAGTTCATCAATGAGCTTGATGCCTTGATAGCTCCTTTCCTGAGGACGGCTCACCTCTCACAGTTCTGGGCGACTTCTTAGCCTCTAACGTCTACCTTTGACTCTTTCCTCTCTGCCTCCTTCTTTCCTCCTCCTCTTTTGACCTCACTCTCACCTTCCCCCCTACTCACAAGGCAGGCAATAACGTCGACTCATCTTTACTAGATGCTTGTTCTTCCACTAACCTCACTGCAACTCCCCTCCAAGTCTCCACCACTGCCTTGTATCCTTTTCCCTCTCGCTCTCATCCAACACCTCCACACTGCCCCTACTCGGATGGTATCGCGCCGTCCCAACCTTCGCTCTCTCTCCCCGCTACTCTCTCTCCTCTTCCATCCATCATCTCTTCCTCCGCTCAACCTTCTCCCACCTATCTCCTGATTCTGCCTCCTCAACCCTCCTCTCTCCCTCCCTCTGCATCCCTTGACTCTCTATGTCCCCCTATCCTCCAGGCCGGTTGATTTCCTCCTCCCCGCCTCCGTGGCTCGCACGACTCATTGCGAGCTCACAGAACAGCTCCGGGCAGCCGAGCGGAAATGGAGGAAAACTCGCCTCCTGCGGACCTGGCATCCTTTCACCTCCCTCCCTCTACATTTTCCTCCTCTGTCTCTGCTGCTAAAGCCACTTTCTACCACGCTAAATTCAAGCATCTGCCTCCTAACCCTAGGAAGCTCTTTGCCACCTTCTCCTCCCTCCTGAATCCTCCGCCCCTCTCCCCCTCCTCTCTCTGATGACTCGTCAACCATTTTGAAAAGAAGGTCGACGACATCCGATCCTCGTTTGCTAAGTCAAACGACACCGCTGGTTCTGCTCACACTGCCTACCTGTGCCTGGACCTCTGCTTCCCTCTCTCCAGATGAAATCTCGCGTCTTGTGACGGCCGGCCGCCCAACAACCTGCCCGCTTGACCCTATCCCTCTCCTCTCTTCTCCAGACCATTTCCGGAGACCTTCTCCCTTACCTCACCTCGCTCATCAACCCATCCCTGACCGTTAAGGCTCGTCCCTTCAGTCTTCAAAGAGAGCGAGAGTTGCACCCTTCTGAAAAACCTACACTCGATCCCTCCCATGTCAACAATTACAGACCCAGTATCCCTTCTTTCTTTCTCTCCAAAACTCTTGAACGTGTCATCCTGGCCAGCTCCTCCCGCTATCTCTCTCTGAATGACCTTCTTGATCCAAATCAGTCAGGTTTCAAGACTAGTCATTCAACTGAGACTGCTCTCCTCTGTATCACGGAGGCGCTCCGCACTGCTAAAGCTAACTCTCTCTCCTCTGCTCTCATCCTTCTAGATCTATCGGCTGCCTTCGATACTGTGAACCATCAGATCCTCCTCTCCACCCTCCGAGTTGGGCATCTCCGGCGCGGCCCACGTTGGATTGCGTCCTACCTGACAGGTCGCTCCTACCAGGTGGCGTGGCGAGAATCTGTCTTCACCGCGCGCTCTCACCACTGGTGTCCCCCAGGGCTCTGTTCTTGGCCCTCTCTCCTATTCTCGCTATACACCAAGTCACTTGGCTCTGTCATAACCTCACATGGTCTCTCTTATCATTGCTATGCAGGACACACAATTAATCTTCTCCTTTCCCCCTTCTGATGACCAGGTGGCTTAATCGCATCTCTGCATGTCTGGCAGACATATCAGTGTGGATGATTTGATCACCACCTCAGCCTGAACTCTCGGCAAGACGGAGCTGCTCTTCCTCCGGGGGAAGGACTGCCCGTTCCATAATCTCGCCATCACGGTCGACAACTCCATTGTGTCCTCCTCCCAGAGCGCCAAGAACCTTGGCGTGATCCTGGACAACACCCTGTCGTTCTCAACTAACATCAAGGCGGTGGCCCGTTCCTGTAGGTTCATGCTCTACAACATCCGCAGAGTACGACCCTGCTCACACAGGAAGGGCGCAGGTCCTAATCCAGGCACTTGTCATCTCCCCGTCTGGATTACTGCAACCTCGCTGTTGGCTGGGCTCCCTGCCTGTGCCATTAAACCCTTCAACTCATCCAGAACGCCGCAGCCCGTCTGGTGTTCAACCTTCCCAAGTTCTCTCACGTCACCCCGCCTCCTCCGTTCTTCCACTGGCTTCCAGTTGAAGCTCGCATCCGCTACAAGACCATGGTGCTTGCCTACGGAGCTGTGAGGGGAACGGCACCTCAGTACCTCCAGGCTCTGATCAGGCCCTACACCCAAACAAGGGCACTGCGTTCATCCACCTCTGGCCTGCTCGCCTCCCTACCACTGAGGAAGTACAGCTCCCGCTCAGCCCAGTCAAAACTGTTCGCTGCCCTGGCCCCCCAATGGTGGAACAAACTCCCTCACGACGCCAGGACAGCGGAGTCAATCACCACCTTCCGGAGACACCTGAAACCCCACCTCTTTAAGGAATACCTAGGATAGGTTAAGTAATCCCTCTCACCCCACCCCCCCTAAGTTTTAGATGCACTATTGTTAAGTGACTGTCCCACTGGATGTCATAAGGTGAATGCACCAATTTGTAAGTCGCTCTGGATAAGAGCGTCTGCTAAATGACTTAAATGTAATGTAAATGTACTACTAGTACTACTACTACTACTACTACTACTACTGCTGCTGCTACTACTACTACTACTACTACTACTACTACTGCTACTACTACTACTACTCACACTGTTGTCCTCTACTTTCTCCCGGCGCTTCACTTTGTGATTCTCGTAGTCGTCCATCAGGGTCTGCATGAATTTTTGGGGCGCCCGCTGCCCCCAGAGTCACAGCCCAGGTCCAAGAGGGGCGAGGGGAATTCTCAGACGAGGAGTGGGATGCCGAAGGATTCTCAGACGAGGAGGGGATGCCGAAGGATTCTCAGACGAGGAGGGGGATGCCGAAGGATTCTCAGACAAGGAGGGGGATGCAGAAGGATTGATCTTACCTGCAGGTTATGCACACAGAATAAATGTCATATTAGGACATGACAATACAAATTATCTTGTCAATACAGACAATTTATCTACTGTATATGTCAATACAGATAGTATCTACTGTATATGTCAATACAGACAGTATAATAGACCATCATCTTTTCATGTCTATCCTCTACATTGACTCTGTATCTAATCAATATTGAATGGGAAGACGGCGTCGTGTCTATTGAATGCAGTACTGGCTCATTAGCACAAGGGGGAAGTAATTTACCACGAAAACCACCACAGTGTTGTTTTGCTGGAAGGCAGAGCAGTGGGAAACTGTTGCTAGACATGCTTAGAGAACTCTGCATGTTGCTTAGAGAACTCTGCATGTTGCTAAGAGAACCTCTGGCATGTAGCTAAGAGAACTCTGCATGTTGCTTAGAGAACTCTGCATGTTGCTAAGAGAACTCTGCATGTAGCTAAGAGAACTCGGCATGTAGCTTAGAGAACTCTGCATGTTGCTAAGAGAACTCTGCATGTTGCTAAGAGAACTCGGCATGTAGCTAAGAGAACTCGGCATGTAGCTTAGAGAACTCTGCATGTTGCTAAGAGAACTCTGCATGTAGCTTAGAGAACTCTGCATGTTGCTTAGAGAACTCTGCATGTTGCTTAGAGAACTCTGCATGTTGCTTAGAGAACTCTGCATGTAGCTTAGAGAACTCGGCATGTAGCTTAGAGAACCTCGGCATATTGCTTAGAGAACTCGGCATGTAGCTTAGAGAACTCGGCATGTTGCTTAGAGAACTCTTGCATGTAGCTTAGGGAACCGGCATGTAGCTTAGAGAACTCGGCATGTAGCTTAGAGAACTCGGCACAGCTTAGAGAACTCGGCATGTAGCTTAGAGAACTCGGCATGTAGCTTAGAGAACTCGGCATGTAGCTTAGAGAACTCAGCATGTTGAACCTAGAGAAGCCGAAACCTTATCATAAAAACTACAGGACTCTGTTTAAACAGCCAATCAGGAGCTAAGAATGTCAGAGGCAGGGTTAGGGGAGCCTGTCATTTCAAAGCATTCCCAAGTCGGATTTTACAACACAACTTGTGTTTCCCATCAGCCATCAGAATGCTTTCAAAATGGAGGAGTACATAAACATATGCCAACTCTAGCCAGGAGCAGGCCCGATTACACTAGGATCTAATAGTTTGGTTTTTCAACAAAACTTGAATAACAAAGGAGAGACAGTGGATTTAATTGACAAACTATCGTTTACATTCACCACAATAGCTGTCCTCTGTTATAGTTGTGTTGACCACTATGTTATTGTTGTATTGACCACTATGTTATAGTTGTGTTGACCACTATGTTATTGTAGTGTTGACCACTATGTTATTGTTGTGTTGACCACTGTTGTTATTGTTGTGTTGACCACTAAGGTCCTATGTTATTGTAGTGTTGACCACTAAGGTCCTTTGTTATTGTTGTGTTGACCACTATGTTACTGTTGTATTGACCACTGTTATTGTAGTGTTGACCACTATGTTATTGTTGTATTGACCACTAAGGTCCTATGTTACTGTAGTGTTGACCACTATGTTATTGTTAAAGACCACTATGTTATTGTTGTGTTGACCACTATGTTATTGTTGTATTGACCACTATGTTATTGTAGTGTTGACCACTATATTATTGTAGTGTTGACCACTATGTTACTGTAGTGTTGACCACTATGTTACTGTAGTGTTGACCACTATGTTATTGTAGTGTTGACCACTATGTTATTGTAGTGTTGACCACTATGTTATAGTTGTGTTGACCACTATGTTATAGTTGTGTTGACCACTATGTTATTGTAGTGTTGACCACTATGGTCCTATGTTATTGTTGTCTTGACCACTATGTTACTGTTGTATTGACCACTATGTTACTGTTGTAAGTTGGTGGTTGTAGATTTCCCTCTAGTGGTGTGGGGGCTGTGCTTTGGCAAAGTGGGTGGGGTTATATCCTTCCTGTTTGGCCCTGTCCGGGGGTGTCTCGGATGCGCCACAGTGTCTCCTGACCCCCTCCTGTCTCAGCCTCCAGTATTTATGCTGCAGTAGTTTATGTGTCGGGGGGCTAGGGTCAGTTTGTTTATCTGGAGTACTTCTCCTGTCCTATTCGGTGTCCTGTGTAAATCTAAGTGTGCTGTTCTCTAATTCTCTCCTTCTCCTTCTTTCTTCTCTCGGAGGACCTGAGCCCCTAGAACCATGCCCCAGGACTACCTGACATGATGATTCCTGCTGTCCCCAGTCCACCTGGCCATGCTGCTGCTCCAGTTTCAACTGGCCTGGGCCCTAGGACCATGTCCCAGGACTACCTGGACATGAGGACTCCTTGCTGTCCCCAGTCCACCTGGCCATGCTCCTGCTCCAGTTTCCCAACTGTTCTGCCTTACTATTATTCAACCATGCTGGCTCATTTATGAACATTTGAACATCTTGGCCACGCTTCTGTTATAATCTCCACTCTCGGCACAGCCAGAAGAGGACTGGCCACCCCACATATGCTCTAATTTCTCTCTTTCTTTCTCTCTCTCGGAGGACCTGAGCCCTAGACCGTGCCCCAGGACTACCTGACATGATGGCTCCTTGCTGTCCCCAGTCCACCTGACTGTGCTGCTGCTCCAGTTTCAACTGTTCTGCCTTATTATTTGACCATGCTGGTCATTTATGAACATTTGAACATCTTGGTCATTTTCTGTTATAATCTCTACCCGGCACAGCCAGAAGAGGACTGGCCACCCCACATAGCCCGGTTCCTCTCTAGGTTTCTTCCTAGGTTTTGGCCTTTCTAGGGAGTTTTTCCTAGCCACCGTGCTTTTACACCTGCATTGTTTGCTGTTTGGGGTTTTAGGCTGGGTTTCTGTACAGCACTTTGAGATATCAGCTGATGTACGAAGGGCTATATAAATAAATTTGATTTGATTTGATTTGATTTTGAT
>NW_025754846.1:0-8526 GCF_021184085.1 Oncorhynchus gorbuscha
TACATTTACATTACATTTAAGTCATTTAGCAGACGCTCTTATCCAGAGCGACTTACAAATTGGTGCATTCACCTTATGACATCCAGTGGGACAGTCACTTAACAATAGTGCATCTAAAACTTAGGGGGTGGGGTGAGAGGGATTACTTAACCTATCCTAGGTATTCCTTAAAGAGGTGGGGTTTCAGGTGTCTCCGGAAGGTGGTGATTGACTCCGCTGTCCTGGCGTCGTGAGGGAGTTTGTTCCACCATTGGGGGCCAGGGCAGCGAACAGTTTTGACTGGGCTGAGCGGGAGCTGTACTTCCTCAGTGGTAGGGAGGCGAGCAGGCCAGAGGTGGATGAACGCAGTGCCCTTGTTTGGGTGTAGGGCCTGATCAGAGCCTGGAGGTACTGAGGTGCCGTTCCCCTCACAGCTCCGTAGGCAAGCACCATGGTCTTGTAGCGGATGCGAGCTTCAACTGGAAGCCAGTGGAGAGAACGGAGGAGCGGGGTGACGTGAGAGAACTTGGGAAGGTTGAACACCAGACGGGCTGCGGCGTTCTGGATGAGTTGAAGGGGTTTAATGGCACAGGCAGGGAGCCCAGCCAACAGCGAGTTGCAGTAATCCAGACGGGAGATGACAAGTGCCTGGATTAGGACCTGCGCCGCTTCCTGTGTGAGGCAGGGTCGTACTCTGCGGATGTTGTAGAGCATGAACCTACAGGAACGGGCCACCGCCTTGATGTTAGTTGAGAACGACAGGGTGTTGTCCAGGATCACGCCAAGGTTCTTGGCGCTCTGGGAGGAGGACACAATGGAGTTGTCGACCGTGATGGCGAGATCATGGAACGGGCAGTCCTTCCCCGGGAGGAAGAGCAGCTCCGTCTTGCCGAGGTTCAGCTTGAGGTGGTGATCCGTCATCCACACTGATATGTCTGCCAGACATGCAGAGATGCGATTCGCCACCTGGTCATCAGAAGGGGGAAAGGAGAAGATTAATTGTGTGTCGTCTGCATAGCAATGATAAGAGAGACCATGTGAGGTTATGACAGAGCCAAGTGACTTGGTGTATAGCGAGAGAATAGGAGAGGGCCAAGAACAGAGCCCTGGGGGACACCAGTGGTGAGCGTTGCAGAGGAGACAGATTCTCGCCACGCCACCTGGTAGGAGCGAATTGACAGGTAGACGCAATCCAAGCTGCAAGCCGCGCCGGAGATGCCCAACTCGGAGAGGGTGGGAGGAGGATCTGATGGTTCACAGCATCGAAGGCAGCTGATAGATCTAGAAGGATGAGAGCAGAGGAGAGAGAGTTAGCTTTAGCAGGTGCGGAGCGCCTCCGTGATACAGAGAGAGCAGTCCCAGTTGAATGACTAGTCTTGAAACCTGACTGATTTGGATCAAGAAGTCATTCAGAGAGAGATAGCGGGAGAGCTGGCCAAGGACGGCACGTTCAAGAGTTTTGGAGAGAAAAGAAAGAAGGGATACTGGTCTGTAATTGTTGACATCGGAGGGATCGAGTGTAGGTTTTTTCAGAAGGGTGCACCTCTTCCTGAAGACGGTGAAGGGACGTAGCCAACGGTCAGGGATGAGTTGATGAGCGAGGTGAGGTAAGGGAGAAGGTCTCCGGAAATGGTCTGGAGAAGAGAGGAGGGGATAGGGTCAAGCGGGCAGGTTGTTGGGCGGCCGGCCGTCACAAGACGCGAGATTTCATCTGGAGAGAGAGGGGAGAAAGAGGTCAGAGCACAGGGTAGGGCAGTGTGAGCAGAACCAGCGGTGTCGTTTGACTTAGCAAACGAGGATCGGATGTCGTCGACCTTCTTTTCAAAATGGTTGACGAAGTCATCTGCAGAGAGGGAGGAGGGGGGAGGGGGCGGAGGATTCAGGAGGGAGGAGAAGGTGGCAAAGAGCTTCCTAGGGTTAGAGGCAGATGCTTGGAATTTAGCGTGGTAGAAAGTGGCTTTAGCAGCAGAGACAGAGGAGGAAAATGTAGAGAGGAGGGAGTGAAAGGATGCCAGGTCCGCAGGGAGGCGAGTTTTCCTCCATTTCCGCTCGGCTGCCCGGAGCCCTGTTCTGTGAGCTCGCAATGAGTCATCGAGCCACGGAGCGGGAGGGGAGGACCGAGCCGGCCTGGAGGATAGGGGACATAGAGAGTCAAGGGATGCAGAGAGGGAGGAGAGGAGGGTTGAGGAGGCAGAATCAGGAGATAGGTGGGAGAAGGTTTGAGCGGAGGGAAGAGATGATAGGATGGAAGAGGAGAGAGTAGCGGGGGAGAGAGAGCGAAGGTTGGGACGGCGCGATACCATCCGAGTAGGGGCAGTGTGGGAGGTGTTGGATGAGAGCGAGAGGGAAAAGGATACAAGGCAGTGGTCGGAGACTTGGAGGGGAGTTGCAGTGAGGTTAGTGGAAGAACAGCATCTAGTAAAGATGAGGTCGAGCGTATTGCCTGCCTTGTGAGTAGGGGGGAAGGTGAGAGGGTGAGGTCAAAAGAGGAGAGGAGTGGAAAGAAGGAGGCAGAGAGGAAAGAGTCAAAGGTAGACGTGGGGAGGTTAAAGTCGCCCAGAACTGTGAGAGGTGAGCCGTCCTCAGGAAAGGAGCTTATCAAGGCATCAAGCTCATTGATGAACCCTCCGAGGGAACCTGGAGGGCGATAAATGATAAGGATGTTAAGCTTGAAAGGGCTAGTAACTGTGACAGCATGGAATTCAAAGGAGGCGATAGACAGATGGGTAAGGGGAGAAAGAGAGAATGACCACTTGGGAGAGATGAGGATCCCGGTGCCACCACCCCGCTGACCAGATGCTCTCGGGTGTGCGAGAACACGTGGGCGGACGAAGAGAGAGCAGTAGGAGTAGCAGTGTTGTCTGTGGTGATCCATGTTTCCGTCAGTGCCAAGAAGTCGAGGGACTGGAGGGAGGCATAGGCTGAGATGAACTCTGCCTTGTTGACCGCAGATTGGCAGTTCCAGAGGCTACCGGAGACCTGGAACTCCACGTGGGTCGTGCGCGCTGGGACCACCAGAGTAGGGTGGCCGCGGCCACGCGGTGAGGAGCGTTTGTATGGTCTGTGCAGAGAGGAGAGAACAGGGATAAACAGACACATAGTTGACAGGCTACAGAAGAGGCTACGCTAATGCAAAGGAGATTGGAATGACAAGTGGACTACACGTCTCGAATGTTCAGAAAGTTAAGCTACGTAGCAAGAATCTTATTGACTAAAATGATTAAAATGATACAGTACTGCTGAAGTAGGCCAGCTGGCAGTGGGTGCGTTGTTGACACTACACTAATCAAGTCATTCCGTTGAGTGTAATAGTTTCTGCAGTGTTGTTATTCGGGGCTAGCAGGCTAGCTAGCAGTGTTGTTTACGTTACGTTGCGTTAAAAGAACGACAATAGATGGCTAGCGAACCTAGAAAATCGCTCTAGACTACACAATTATCTTTGATACAAAGACGGCTATGTAGCTAGCTAAGTAGCTAGCTACGATCAAACAAATCAAACCGTTGTACTGTAATGAAATGAAGTGAAAATGTGATACAACCTGTGAATGCGACCGGGTAGTTGAGTTCTATACAGAAGACGTTGGCTAGCGTTGGCTAGCTGTTGGCTAGCTAGCAGAGTCACCTACGTTAAGGACGACAAATAGCTGGCTAGCTAACCTCGGTAAATTAAGATAATCACTCTAAGACTACACACTCTAAACCTAAACAACACAATTATCTTGGATACGATGATACGATGATACGAAGACAGCAAAGACAGCTATGTAGGTAGCTAACACTAAACTAATCAAGTCGTTCAGTTGAGTGTAAAAGTTTCTCAGTGCAGCTAATCAGTGGACGTTAGCTAGCTGGCTAGTGAAGACTACGTTAGGACGGCGAAATACGATAATTACGCAATTATCTTTGATACAAAGACGGCTATGTAGCTAGCTGAGAAGAAATTGCTAAGATAAGACAAATCAAACCGTTGTGATATAATGAAATATAATGAAAAAGTTATACTACCCGTTGGAGCGACGTGCAGATGCGACCACTCGCTCCAACCGGAACCGGAACCGTACACCGTACAGTACAGTACAGTACAGTACAGTACAGTACAGTACAGTACAGTACATAGGAATATGGAGTACAGTACAGTACAGTACATAGGAATATAGAGTACAGTACAGTACAGTACAGTACAGTACAGTACAGTACAGTACAGTACAGTACAGTACAGTACAGTACATAGGAATATAGAGTACAGTACAGTACATAGGAATATAGAGTACAGTACAGTACATAGGAATATAGAGTACAGTACAGTACAGTACAGTACATAGGAATATACAGTACAGTACAGTACAGTACAGTACAGTACAGTACAGTACAGTACAGTACATAAGTACAGTACATAGTACATATAGGAATATGGAGTACAGTACAGTACAGTACAGTACATAGGAATATGGAGTACAGTACAGTACAGTACATAGGAATATAGAGTACAGTACAGTACAGTACAGTACAGTACAGTACAGTACAGTACAGTACAGTACATAGGAATATAGAGTACAGTACAGTACAGTGCATAGGAATATAGAGTACAGTACAGTACAGTACAGTACAGTACAGTACAGTACAGTACAGTACAGTACAGTACAGTACACAGAAATATAGAGTACAGTACAGTACAGTACATAGGAATATAGAGTACAGTACAGTACAGTACAGTACAGTACAGTACAGTACAGTACAGTACAGTACAGTACAGTACAGTACAGTACAGTACATAGGAATATAGAGTACAGTACAGTACAGTGCATAGGAATATAGAGTACAGTACAGTACAGTACAGTACAGTACAGTACAGTACAGTACAGTACAGTACAGTACAGTGCAGTGCAGTGCAGTACAGTACATAGGAATATGGAGTACAGTACATTAGAGTAAAGTACAGTACATAGGAATATGGAGTACAGTACAGTACAGTACATAGGAATATGGAGTACAGTACATTACAGTACACAGTACAGTACAGTACAGTACAGTACAGTACAGTACAGTACAGTACAGTACAGTACAGCAGTACAGTACATAGGAATATGGAGTACAGTACAGTACATTACAGTAAAGTACAGTACATAGGAATATGGAGTACAGTACAGTACAGTACATAGGAATATGGAGTACAGTACATTACAGTACAGTACAGTACATAGGAATATGGAGTACAGTACAGTACATTACAGTAAAGTACAGTACATAGGAATATGGAGTACAGTACAGTACAGTACATAGGAATATGGAGTACAGTACATTACAGTACAGTACAGTACAGTACATAGGAATATGGAGTACAGTACAGTACATTACAGTACAGTACAGTACATAGGAATATGGAGTACAGTACATATGGAGGACAGACACACAGGCAATCCCACAATGCAGCAGCAGCTTAACCTCTCCTTTGTCTAGGGTCCTGATAGCAAGTCTTCTATTCTGAGACAGCCTTTTGTCTTTCAGGGAGAGAATGAATAAGCCCCCCTTTTTAAAGTATACAGTTACACCTACCTATTCTGATAAATGTGTCATTTTGAGATCTGAAGGCCATTGTGATGATCTGTTTTCTTTGCTGTCTTGATTATGGTTCAGGATTGCAGAATTATAATCATATGGTTAATGCAAGTCAGAATAAAGCTTCTAAACGTTTCCCTTGAACGCTGAACTAATTAAAACACCGGAGACATGCAGTAGATACAGTTGAAGCTGGAAGTTTACATACACCTTAGCCAAATACATTTAAACTCAGTTATTCACAATTCCTGACATTTAATCCTAGTAAAAAGACCCTGTCTAAGGTCAGTTAGGATCACCACTTCATTTTAAGAATGTGAAATGTCAGAATAATAGTAGAGAGAATTATTTATTTTAGCTTTTATTTCTTTCATCACAATCCCAGTGGGTCAGAGGTTTTACATACACTCAATTAGTATTTGGTAGCATTGCCTTTAAATTGTTTAACTTGGGTCAAACATTTTGGGTAGACTTCGACAAGCTTCCCACAATACGTTGGGTGAATTTGGCCCATCCATCCTGACAGAGTTGGTGTAACTGAGTCAGGTTTGAAGGCCTCCTTGCTCGCAAACACTTTTTCAGTTCTGCCCACACTTTAACTATGGATTGAGGTCAGGGCCTTGTGATGGCCACTCCAATACCTTGACTCTTTGTTCTCCTCTTAAGTCATTTTGCCACAACTTTGAAGTATGCTTGGGGTCATTGTCCATTTGTAAGACCTATTTGCTACCAAGCTTTTAACATCCTGAGATGTTGCTTCAATATATCCACATCATTTTCCTACCTCATGATGCCATCTATTTTATGAAGTGCACCAGTTCCTCCTGCAGGAAAGCACCCCCACAACATGATGCTGCCACCTCCGTGCTTCACAGTTGGGATGGTATTCTTCGGCGTGCAAGCCTCCCCTTTTCCTCCAAACATAATGAAAATTCACCCGTAGTTGACAACATGTTGAACTAGTGGGATATTTGGTTCAGTGCAAGGTTGTAACAGGGAGCTCACCGTTACACAAGAGGTAGTGTTTCAGTGAATAAGTAACCTTGTCTGAGACCTGGAGACTTGCATCAGCTCCCTGAATCTAATAGCTTGAGCTTTGCGCGTTAACAGTCTTGTCACGTGAAGGAGATCCGGGTTTTAACCTAGTGGTCACATGATCACAGCAAAGTCACATTACCTCTCACCCTAAACATTACCTCATTCTCCTTCCCTCTACACTCCCCCAACACTCTAATCATTCTCCCCTTCCCCTCTACACTCCCCCAACACTCTCCAATCATTCTCCCTTCCCCTCTACACTTACACTCTCCAATCATTCTCCCTTCCCTACACTCCCCTACACTCCCCACAACACTCTCCAATCATTCTCCCTTCCCCTCAACACTCCCCACAACACTCTCCAATCATTCTCCCCTTCCCCTCTACACTCCCCCTCTACACTCTCCAATCATTCTCCCTTCCCCTCTACACTCCCTCTACACTCTCAATCATTCTCCCTTCCCCTCTACACTCCCCCAACACTCTCCAATCATTCTCCCTTCCCCTCTACACTCCCCCCAACACTCTCCAATCATTCTCCCCTTCCCCTCTACACTCCCCCCAACACTCTCCAATCATTCTCCCCTTCCCCTCTACACTCCCCTCAACACTCTCCAATCATTCTCCCCTCCCCTCTACACTCCCTCTACACCCCCAACACTCTCCAATCATTCTCCCTTCCCTCTACACTCCCCCAGCACTCTCAGTCATTGCTCCCCTTCCCCTCTACACTCCCCTCTACACTCTCCAATCATTCTCCCCTCCCCTCTACACTTCCCCAACACTCTCAATCCATTCTCCCCTTCCCCTCTACCTCCCCCCAACACTCTCAGTCATTGCTCCCCTTCCCTCCTACCTCCCCCAACACTCTCCAAATCATTTCTCCCCTTCCCCTCTGCACTCCCTCTACGCTCTCAATCATTCTCCCCTCCCCTCCTGCACTCCCCCAACACTCCTCCAATCAATTCTCCCCCTTCCCCTCTACACACCCCCTAACACTCTCAATCATTCTCCCCTTCCCCTCTACAACTCCCCTCTACACTCTCCAATCATTCTCCCCTTCCCCTCTACCTCCCTCCCCTACCTCCCCCAGCACTCTCTCAATCATTCTCCCCCTTCCCTCTACTGCTCCCCAACTTGCTCTCCCAATCATTCTCCCCTTCCCTCTACACTCCCTCTACCTCTCCAATCATTCTCCCCTTCCCCTCTGCACTCCCCTCTACGCTCTCCAATCATTCTCCCCTTCCCCTTCTACACTCCCCTCTACCTCCCCTCTACACTCTCCAATCATTCTCCCCTTCCCTCTACACTCCCCTCTACACTCCCCCAACACTCTCCAATCATTCTCCCCTCCCCTCTACACACTCCCCCAGCACTCTCCAATCGTTCTCCCCTTCCCCTCTACACACCCCCAACACTCTCCAATCATTCTCCCTTCCCTCTCCTCCCCTCCCTACACTCCCGATCATTCTCCCCTTCCTCTACACTCCCCTCTGCTCCTTTAACGCCTCTCAGTGTTCTCCCCTTCCCTCTGCCTTCCCCTCTACTGCTCCAGTCATTCTCCCCTTCCCTCTACCACTCCCTCTACACTCCAATCATTCTCCCCTTCTCCCTCTACACTCCCTCTACACTCCCCAACACTCTCCGAATCATTCTCCCCTTCCCCTCTACACTCCCCTCTACCACTCTCCAATCACGTTCTCCCCTTCCCTCTGCACTCCCCTCTACACTCTCAATCATTCCTTCCCTCTTGCATCCCTCTGCTCTCAATCATTCTCCTCCCCTCACATCTCCCCCACACAGCCTCTCCAATCATTCTCCCCTTCCCTCTACACCTCCCCCAACACTCTCCAATCATTCTCCCCTTCCCTCCTACACTCCCCCAACACTCTCCAATCATTCTCCCCTTCCCCTCCCTACACTCCCCCCTCTACACTCCCCCAATCACTCTCC
>NW_025754847.1:0-8525 GCF_021184085.1 Oncorhynchus gorbuscha
AACAGACTGGTTAGTGGAGGTAACAGACTGGGTTAGTGGAGGTAACAGACTGGTTGGTGGAGGTAACAGACTGGTTAGTGGAGGTAACAGACTGGTTAGTGGAGGTAACAGACTGGTTAGTGGAGGTAACAGACTGGTTAGTGGAGGTAACAGACTGGTTAGTGGAGGTTAGTGGAGGTAACAGACTGGTTAGTGGAGGTAACAGACTGGTTAGTGGAGGTAACAGACTGGTTAGTGGAGGTAACAGACTGGTTAGTGGAGGTAACAGACTGGTTAGTGGAGGTAACAGACTGGTTAGTAGGAGGATGTAACAGACTGGTTAGTGGAGGTAACAGACTGGTTAGTGGAGGTAACAGACTGGTTAGTGGAGGTAACAGACTGGTTAGTGGAGGTAACAGACTGGTTAGTGGAGGTTGGTGGATGTAACAGACTGGTTAGTGGAGGTAACAGACTGGTTAGTGGAGGTAACAGACTGGTTAGTGGAGGTAACAGACTGGTTAGTGGAGGTAACAGACTGGTTAGTGGAGGTAACAGACTGGTTAGTGGAGGTAACAGACTGGTTAGTGGAGGTAACAGACTGGTTAGTGGAGGTAACAGACTGGTTAGTGGGAGGTAACAGACTGGTTAGTGGAGGTAACAGACTGGTTAGTGGAGGTAACAGACTGGTTAGTGGAGGTAACAGACTGGTTAGTGGAGGTAACAGACTGGTTAGTGGAGGTTGGTGGATGTAACAGACTGGTTAGTGGATGTAACAGACTGGTTAGTGGATGTAACAGACTGGTTAGTGGAGGTAACAGACTGGTTAGTGGAGGTAACAGACTGGTTAGTGGAGGTTGTGATGTAACAGACTGGTTAGTGGAGGTAACAGACTGGTTAGTGGAGGTAACAGACTGGTTAGTGGAGGTAACAGACTGGTTAGTGGAGGTAACAGACTGGTTAGTGGAGGTAACAGACTGGTTAGTGGAGGTAACAGACTGGTTAGTAGGAGGTTAGTGGAGGTAACAGACCGTTAGTGGAGAAGGTAACAGACTTGAAGAATGATGCAACAGACTGGCGGTGATGCAACAGACCAAGGCGGAGGTGCTTCAGACCGGCTAGTGGCGTACAGACTGGTTAGTGGAGGTTAGTGATATGCAAGACTGGTTAGTGGATGGTAATACTGGTTAGTGGAGGTAACAGACTGGTTTGGGGAGTGCAACAGACCGGTTAGGCGGAGGCTAGTGGAGTGCAATAGTATCCGGTTGGGGTGGAGGCAACAGACTCCGTTATGGAGGTAACAGACTTGGTTAGTGGAGGTAACAGACTGGTTAGTGGAGGTAACAGACTGGTTAGTGGAGTGGTAACAGACTGGTTAGTGGAGGTAACGAACTGGTTAGTGGAGGTAACAGACTGGTTAGTGGAGGTAACGAACTGGTTTAGTAGGAGGTAACGAACTGGTTTAGTGGAGGTAACAGACTGGTTAGTGGAGGTACAGACTGGTTAGTGGAGGTCAGTGGATGCAACAGACTGGTTAGTGGAGGTTAGTGGAGGTAACAGACTGGTTAGTGGAGGATGTAACAGACTGGTTAGTGGAGGTAACAGACTGGTTAGTGGAGGTGGTGGATGTAACAGACTGGTTAGTGGAGGTAACAGACTGGTTAGTGGAGGTAACAGACTGGTTAGTGGATTTGGATGTAACAGACTGGTTAGTGGAGGTAACAGACTGGTTAGTGGAGGTTGGTGGAGGTAACAGACTGGTTAGTGGAGGTAACAGACTGGTTAGTGGAGGTAACAGACTGGTTAGTGGAGGTAACAGACTGGTTAGTGGAGTAGTGGAGGCAACAGACTGGTTAGTGGAGGTAACAGACTGGTTAGTGGAGGTAACAGACTGGTTAGTGGAGGTAGTAGAGGTTAGTGGATGTAACAGACTGGTTAGTGGAGGTAATAGACTGGTTAGGTGGAGGTAACAGACTGGTTAGGTGGAGGTAACAGACTGGTTAGTGGAGGTTGGTGGAGTAACAGACTGGTTAGTGGAGGTAACAGACTGGTTAGTGGAGGTAACAGACTGGTTAGTGGAGGTAACAGACTGGTTAGTGGAGGTTAGTGGAGGTAACAGACTGGTTAGTGGAGGTAACAGACTGGTTAGTGGAGGTAACAGACTGGTTAGTGGAGGTTAGTGGAGGTAACAGACTGGTTAGTGGAGGCTGGTGGATGTACAGACTGGTTAGTGGAGGTAACAGACTGGTTAGTGGAGGTAACAGACTGGTTAGTGGAGGTAACAGACTGGATTAGATGGAGGTAACAGACTGGTTAGTGGAGGTAACAGACTGGTTAGTGGAGGTAACAGACTGGTTAGTGGAGGTAACAGACTGGTTAGTGGAGGTAACAGACTGGTTAGTGGAGGTAACAGACTGGTTAGTGGAGGTTGACGTGGAGGTAACAGACTGGTTAGTGGAGGTAACAGACTGGTTAGTGGAGGTAACAGACTGGTTAGTGAGTGCACAGGACTGGTTAGTGGAGGCAACAGACTGAAGTTAGTGGAGGTTGATGAGATGCAATGACTGGTTAGTGGAGGTTGGTGGAGGAACAACTGGTTAGTGGAGTGTAACAGACTGTTAGTGGAGGCACAGACTGGTTAGTGGAGGTAACAGACTGGCTAGAGTGGAGGTAACAGACTCGGTTAGTGGAGGTAATGGACTGGTTAGTGGGAGGTACAGGACTTGGCTAGTGGAGGTAGCCAGACTGGTTAGTGGAGGTAACAGACTGGTTAGTGGAGGTAACAGACTGGTTAGTGGAGGTAACAGACTGGTTAGTGGAGGTAACAGACTGGTTAGTGGAGGTAACAGACTGGTTAGTGGAGTAACAGACTGGTTAGTGGAGGTAACAGACTGGTTAGTGGAGGCATGATCATAATAGTGATGTAACAGATCAGCGGAGCTAGGTGGAGGTAACAGACCGGTTAGTAAGTGGAGGTAACAGACTGGTTAGTGGAAATTTAGCAAATAACAGACTGGTTAGTGGATGTAACAGACTGGTTAGTGGAGGTAACAGACTGGTTAGTGGAGTGTAACAGACTGGTTAGTGGATGTAACAGACTGGTTTAGTGGATGTAACAGACTGGTTGGTGGATGTAACAGACTGGTTAGTGGATGTAACAGACTGGTTAGTGGAGGTAACAGACTGGTTAGTGGAGGCCAACAGACTGGTTAGTGGAGGTTGGTGGAGAGTAACAGACTGGTTAGTGGAGGTAACAGACTGGTTAGTGGAAATAACAGACTGGTAACAGACTGGTTGGAGGATAACAGACTGGTTAGTGGGAGGTAACAGACTGGTTAGTGGAGGTAACAGACTGTTAGTGGATTTTAGTGGAGGTAACAGACTGTTAGTGGAGGTGGTGAACAGACTGGTTAGTGGAGGTAACAGACTGGTTAGACCGGTTAGTGGAGGTAACAGACTGGTTAGTGGAGGTGGGTGGATGTAACAGACTGGTTAGTGGAGGTAATAACACTGGTTAGTGGAGGTAACAGACTGGTTAGGTGGAGGTAACAGACTGGTTAGTGGAGGTACAGACTGGTTAGTGGAGTGTACAGACTGGTTAGTGGAGGTAACAGACTGGTTAGTGGAGGTAACAGACTGGTTGTTAGTGGAGGTAACAGACTGGTTAGTGGAGGTAACAGACTGGTTAGTGGAGGCAACAGACTGGTTAGTGGAGGTAACAGACTGGTTAGTGGAGGTAACAGACTGGAAGAATGGAGGTAACAGACTGGTTAGTGGAGGTTGGTTAGTGGAGGTAACAGACTGGTTAGTGGAGGTAACAGACTGGTTAGTGGAGGTTAGTGGAGGTAACAGACTGGTTAGTGGAGGTTAGTGGAGGTAACAGACTGGTTAGTGGAGGTAACAGACTGGTTAGTGGAGGTAACAGACTGGTTAGTGGAGGTAACAGACTGGTTAGTGGAGGTAACAGACTGGTTAGTGGAGGTAACAGACTGGTTAGTGGAGGTAACAGACTGGTTAGTGGAGGTAACAGACTGGTTAGTGGAGGTAACAGACTGGTTAGTGGAGGTAACAGACTGGTTAGTGGAGGTAACAGACTGGTTAGTGGAGGTAACAGACTGGTTAGTGGAGGTAACAGACTGGTTAGTGGAGGTTAGTGGAGGTAACAGACTGGTTAGTGGAGGTTAGTGGAGGTAACAGACTGGTTAGTGGAGGTAACAGACTGGTTAGTGGAGGTAACAGACTGGTTAGTGGAGGTAACAGACTGGTTAGTGGAGGTAACAGACTGGTTAGTGGAGGTAACAGACTGGTTAGTGGAGGTAACAGACTGGTTAGTGGAGGTAACAGACTGGTTAGTGGAGGTTAGTGGAGGTAACAGACTGGTTAGTGGAGGTTGGTGGAGGTAACAGACTGGTTAGTGGAGGTAACAGACTGGTTAGTGGAGGTAACAGACTGGTTAGTGGAGGTAACAGACTGGTTAGTGGAGGTAACAGACTGGTTAGTGGAGGTAACAGACTGGTTAGTGGAGGTAACAGACTGGTTAGTGGAGGTAACAGACTGGTTAGTGGAGGTAACAGACTGGTTAGTGGAGGTTGGTGGAGGTAACAGACTGGTTAGTGGAGGTAACAGACTGGTTAGTGGAGGTAACAGACTGGTTAGTGGAGGTAACAGACTGGTTAGTGGAGGTAACAGACTGGTTAGTGGAGGTTGGGATAACAGACTGGTTAGTGGAGGTTGGTGGAGGTAACAGACTGGTTAGTGGAGGTAACAGACTGGTTAGTGGAGGTAACAGACTGGTTAGTGGAGTAAAGACTGGTTAGTGGAGGTAACAGACTGGTTAGTGGAGGTTGTGGAGGTAACAGACTGGTTAGTGGAGGTAACAGACTGGTTAGTGGAGGTAACAGACTGGTTAGTGGAGTGTAACAGACTGGTTAGTGGAGCAGACTGGTTGTGGAGGTAACAGACTGGTTAGTGGAGGTTGGTGGAGGTAACAGACTGGTTAGTGGAGGTTGGTGGAGGTAACAGACTGGTTAGTGGAGGTAACAGACTGGTTAGTGGAGGTAACAGACTGGTTAGTGGAGGTAACAGACTGGTTAGTGGAGGTTGGTGGATGTAACAGACTGGTTAGTGGAGGTAACAGACTGGTTAGTGGAGGTAACAGACTGGTTAGTGGAGTGTAACAGACTGGTTAGTGGAGGTAACAGACTGGTTAGTGGAGGTTGTGAGAACAGACTGGTTAGTGGAGGTTGGTGGAGGTAACAGACTGGTTAGTGGAGGTTGGTGGAGGTAACAGACTGGTTAGTGGAGGTTGGTGGATGTAACAGACTGGTTAGTGGAGGTTGGTGGAGGTAACAGACTGGTTAGTGGAGTGTAACAGACTGGTTAGTGGAGGTAACAGACTGGTTAGTGGAGGTAACAGACTGGTTAGTGGAGGTAACAGACTGGTTAGTGAGGTAGTGGATGTAACAGACTGGTTAGTGGAGGTTGGTGGATGTAACAGACTGGTTAGTGGATGTAACAGACTGGTTAGTGGATGTAACAGACTGGTTAGTGGATGTAACAGACTGGTTAGTGGAGGTTGGTGGATGTAACAGACTGGTTAGTGGAGGTAACAGACTGGTTAGTGGATGTAACAGACTGGTTAGTGGAGGTAACAGACTGGTTAGTGGAGTGTAACAGACTGGTTGTGAGGTGGGAGGTAACAGACTGGTTAGTGGAGGTAACAGACTGGTAGTGGAGGTTGGAGATGTAACAGACTGGTTAGTGGATGTAACAGACTGGTTAGTGGAGGTAACAGACTGGTTAGTGGAGGTAACAGACTGGTTAGTGGATGTAACAGACTGGTTAGTGGAGGTAACAGACTGGTTAGTGGATGTAACAGACTGGTTAGTGGAGGTAACAGACTGGTTAGTGGATGTAACAGACTGGTTAGGTGGAGGTAACAGACTGGTTAGTGGACGGTTAGTGGAGGTAACAGACTGGTTAGTGGAGGTTGGTGGAGGTAACAGACTGGTTAGTGGAGGTAACAGACTGGTTAGTGGAGGTTGGTGGAGGTAACAGACTGGTTAGTGGAGGTAACAGACTGGTTAGTGGAGGCTGGTGGAGGTAACAGACTGGTTAGTGGAGGTAACAGACTGGTTAGTGGAGGTAACAGACTGGTTAGTGGAGGTAAACAGACTGGTTAGTGGAGGTAACAGACTGTTAGTGGAGGTAACAGACTGGTTAGTGGAGGTAACAGACTGGTTAGTGGAGGTTGGTGGAGGTAACAGACTGGTTAGTGGAGGTAACAGACTGGTTAGTGGAGGTTGGTGGAGGTAACAGACTGGTTAGTGGAGGTAACAGACTGGTTAGTGGAGGTAACAGACTGGTAGTGTAACAGACTGGTTAGTGGAGGTTGGTGGAGGTAACAGACTGGTTAGTGGAGGTTGGTGGAGGTAACAGACTGGTTAGTGGAGGTAACAGACTGGTTAGTGGAGGTAACAGACTGGTTAGTGGAGGTTAGTGGAGGTAACAGACTGGTTAGTGGAGGTTGGTGGATGTAACAGACTGGTTAGTGGAGGTAACAGACTGGTTAGTGGAGGTTGGTGGAGGTAACAGACTGGTTAGTGGAGGTAACAGACTGGTTAGTGGAGGTTGGTGGAGGTAACAGACTGGTTAGTGGAGGTTGGTGGAGGTAACAGACTGGTTAGTGGAGGTAACAGACTGGTTAGTGGAGGTTGGTGGATGTAACAGACTGGTTGGTGGAGGTAACAGACTGGTTAGTGGAGGTTGGTGGATGTAACAGACTGGTTAGTGGAGGTTGGTGGATGTAACAGACTGGTTAGTGGAGGTTGGTGAGACTGGTTAGTGGATGGTAACAGACTGGTTAGTGGAGGTAACAGACTGGTTAGTGGAGGTTGGTGGATGTAACAGACTGGTTAGTGGAGGTAACAGACTGGTTAGTGGAGGTAACAGACTGGTTAGTGGAGGTAACAGACTGGTTAGTGGAGGTTGGTGGATGTAACAGACTGGTTAGTGGAGGTTGGTGGAGGTAACAGACTGGTTAGTGGAGGTAACAGACTGGTTAGTGGAGGTAACAGACTGGTTAGTGGAGGTTGGTGGATGTAACAGACTGGTTAGTGGAGGTTGGTGGAGGTAACAGACTGGTTAGTGGAGGTTGGTGGAGGTAACAGACTGGTTAGTGGAGGTTGGTGGATGTAACAGACTGGTTAGTGGAGGTTGGTGGAGGTAACAGACTGGTTAGTGGAGGTAACAGACTGGTTAGTGGAGGTTGGTGGAGGTAACAGACTGGTTAGTGGAGGTTGGTGGAGGTAACAGACTGGTTAGTGGAGGTTGGTGGAGGTAACAGACTGGTTAGTGGAGGTAACAGACTGGTTAGTGGAGGTAACAGACTGGTTAGTGGAGGTAACAGACTGGTTAGTGGAGGTAACAGACTGGTTAGTGGAGGTAACAGACTGGTTAGTGGAGGTAACAGACTGGTTAGTGGAGGTTGGTGGAGGTAACAGACTGGTTAGTGGAGGTTGGTGGAGGTAACAGACTGGTTAGTGGATGTAACAGACTGGTTAGTGGAGGTTGGTGGAGGTAACAGACTGGTTAGTGGAGGTTGGTGGAGGTAACAGACTGGTTAGTGGAGGTTGGTGGAGGTAACAGGCTGGTTAGTGGAGGTTGTAACAGACTGGTTAGTGGAGGTTGGTGGATGTAACAGACTGGTTGGTGGAGGTTGGTGGAGGTAACAGACTGGTTAGTGGAGGTAACAGACTGGTTAGTGGAGGTAACAGACTGGTTAGTGGATGTAACAGACTGGTTAGTGGAGGTTGGTGGATGTAACAGACTGGTTAGTGGAGGTTGGTGGATGTAACAGACTGGTTAGTGGAGGTAACAGACTGGTTAGTGGAGGTTGGTGGATGTAACAGACTGGTTAGTGGAGGTAACAGACTGGTTAGTGGAGATAACAGACTGGTGAGTGGAGGTTGGTGGATGTAACAGACTCGTTAGTGGAGTGTAACAGACTGGTTAGTGGAGGTTGGTGGAGGTAACAGACTGGTTAGTGGAGGTAACAGACTGGTTAGTGGAGATAACAGACTGGTTAGTGGATGTAACAGACTGGTTAGTGGAGGTTGGTGGAGGTAACAGACTGGTTAGTGGAGGTAACAGACTGGTTAGTGGAGGTAACAGACTGGTTAGTGGAGGTAACAGACTGGTTAGTGGAGGTTGGTAGATGTAACAGACTGGTTAGTGGAGGTTGGTGGAGGTAACAGACTGGTTAGTGGAGGTTGGTGGAGGTAACAGACTGGTTAGTGGAGGTTGGTGGAGGTAACAGACTGGTTAGTGGAGGTTGGGAGTAACAGACTGGTTAGTGGAGGTAACAGACTGGTTAGTGGAGGTAACAGACTGGTTAGTGAGGTAACAGACTGGTTAGTGGAGGTTGGTGGAGGTAACAGACTGGTTAGTGGAGTGTAACAGACTGGTTAGTGGAGGTAACAGACTGGTTAGTGGAGGTAACAGACTGGTTAGTGGAGGTTGGTGAGTAACAGACTGGTTAGTGGAGGTAA
>NW_025754848.1:0-8525 GCF_021184085.1 Oncorhynchus gorbuscha
AAACCAATGAGGAGATGGGAGAGGCAAGACTTTCAGGATGATCTGCATCAGAAATAGGAATGACTTCTATTTTAGCCCTTGGCAACGCAGACGCTTGTTGGCGCGCACGTGTTGTGGGTGCAATAATTGAATAACATGGATTTCTACATTTATTTTGTCAACGCTTGCACACGCGATCATGTCCGGTCAGGTCAGCATGTAAGAGAGAGAGGTGGAGGTAGAGAGGCGGAGAGAGGGGTAGAGAGGCAGAGAGGTAGAGAGGGGGTAGAGAGAGGGGGTAAAGAGGAGAGAGAGGGGTAAAGAGGAGAGAGTCCATAGCTTCAATCCTTATTTAAACACCCATCCTTAACTCTTTTAAATAAATACACAAATAACCAAACGATTCCACTTGTTACATTTAGAAAATTTTATTGAGAACAAGTTCCTCATTTACAATTGCGACCTGGCCAAGATAGCGCAAAGCAGTGCGACACAAACAACACAGAGTTACACATGGGACAAACAAACGCACAGTCAATAATACAATAGAAAAGTCTACATACAGTGTGTGCAAATACAGTGCCTTGCGAAAGTATTCGGCCCCTTGAACTTTGCGACCTTTTGCCACATTTCAGGCTTAAAACATAAAGATATAAAACTGTATTTTTTTGTGAAGAACCAACAACAAGTGGGACACAATCATGAAGTGGAACAACATTTATTGGATATTTCAAACTTTTTAACAAATCAAAAACTGAAAAATTGGGCGTGCAAAATTATTTAGCCCCCTTAAGTTAATACTTTGTAGCGCCACCTTTTGCTGCGATTACAGCTGTAAGTCACTTGGGGTATGTCTCTATCAGTTTTGCACATCGAGAGACTGATTTTTTTCCCATTTCTACTTGCAAAGTAGCTCAAGCTAAGTGAGGTTGGATGGAGAGCATTTGTGAACAGCAGTTTTCAGTTCTTTCCACAGATTCTCAATTGGATTCAGGTCTGGACTTTGACTTGGCCATTCTTGTCAGGACCCGGTTACGAACTCCGGGTCTCCGGAGTGAGAAACACTACTTAACCAACTGAGCCACGTAATAGTCGGCAGAACCCAGAAGATGAGGCAGACACAGCAGTACTTGGAGACAGTGTATTTAATGAAGTAAAAAGTGAAGTCCTTCAGGAAAACATGTAACTCCACAACCTCAAAAGGAATTCCACAAGAACAAAGGTAATCCTCCAAGACAAAAAAGGTAAACCCGTTAAGGTAGGTATAGCATAAAAGACGCAAAGATACTCAAAATAAATAACAAGAACAAAAACAGAATCTACAAGAGAGTCCACCGGATCAACAAGAAAGTACAGAATACTAGGCTGGGTGCTAACATACAAACACAGAGCAAATAACTGAGGAAAACTAAGGGTTTAAATAATCAGGGGAAACGAGGCACAGGTGCAAATAATAATGGGGATCAAGGAAAACAAAAGGTCAAAAAGCACAATGGGGGCATCTAGTGACCAAAAACCAGAACAACCCTTACACCCTGACAGAATTCCCCCCCTCTAGGAATGGCTCCTGGACGGCTTCCTACCAGCTCTCTCGGGGGTGGAGGGCCTGAACTGACGAAATGAGGTCAGGGTTAAGCATGTCTTTGGCAGGAACCCCAGGAGCGCTCCTCGGGACCGTAGCCTTCACAGTCCTGTGATACTGCCAGGACTGGGCGGTACCCGGCGGGAATCCAGTATCTGATGGACGGCTATAAGCCGGCTGGCCTCCAATGACACGAGGCGGAGGGGAGGTCTGTCTGCCGGGACAAGGGGAGAAAACAACAGGTTTAATAAGGGAATGTGAAACGTGGGATTAATCTTAAGGGATCTGGGTAAGTGTAGGCGATCAGAAACTGGGTTAACTCTCCTGGCAACCTTAAAGGGACCAATGTATTTTTGGGGACAGCTTGCGAGACTCCACCCGTAGTGGTAAGTCTCTGTGGAAACCAGACTCTCTGGCCGGGCTTAGGGGGTAGGCCCGGGACGGCGACGCCTGTTGGCTTGTTGTTGGTACTCTGTGAGGAACGATAAGATTAAGACGGGTCTTCCCTTCCACATAAGACGACAGCGTCTGACGAACTTGAGGCTGAAGGCACTCTGACTTCTGCCTCCTGGTCCGAACAATGGAGGGCATAGCCAAACTGACACTGGCGGGACATACCAGTGGAGGAGGAGGATACTTCCATACATCTGGAGGGTGGTTTCCAGCTCTTGATTCATCCTCTCTGTTTGGCCGTTGGACTCCGGATGGTACCCTGAAGATAGACTGGCAGAAGCCCCATGAGTTGGCAGAAGGCCTTCCAAACCTTGAGGCGAACTGGGGACCTCTGTCAGAAACCATATCTTGAGGAATGCCGAAGACTCTGGAACACATGATTAATTACCAACTCAGCCGTTTCCTTGGCAGAAGCTGTAACTTAGTCAGAGGACTGAACCTGGCACGCTTTTGAAAACCTTTCGATTATGACTAGGATAGTAGTATTGCCATGGGTTGGAGGAAGGCCAGTAATAAAGTCCAACGAGATATGGGACCAGGGTCTGTGGGGAACAGGTAAAGGGTGAAGGAGTCCTTGAGGGCGGAGGTGAGAAGATTTGCCCCTGGCAGCATACGGGCAGGCATTGACGAAAGTGGCAACGTCTTCTCTTATGGTAGGCCACCAGAACTTACGCTGGATGAACTCCAAGGTGCGACCTACGCCCGGGGAGACAGGTGAGGCGAGAGGAGTGCCCCACAGAAGGACCTGAGTCCTCACTGCCTTGAGACAAACAACCGATTGGCAGGACTCTCCTTTCGGGTCCGGTTCGAGCAGTTTGAGCTCGTTCACGGTATCCTCAACTGCCACGAGATCGAGCCACGATCTTAGCAGCAGGGAAGGACAGGCATGTCTGTGTCATCTCGAATGGCAGGAGCGTAGACTTTCGGGACAGGGCATCCGGTTTGAGATTTCTTCGACCGGGCCGATAGGTGAGGATAAGCTGGAATCGATTAAGAAAGGAGACCATCAGCTTGTCTAGGGAGTTCAACCGCTTCGCCTGCTGGATATACTCCAGATTTTTGTGGTCTGTAAGCACTTGAAACGGGTGAGAAGCCCCTCGAGCCAGTGTCTCCATTCCTTCAATGCCATCTTAACCGCTAGGAGTTCACGATCCATTTCTCAGCCTTGACGTATAGGTCATGCTCAAAAAGTCGCCCAAGAACCTTGCGCACCAAGGAAACATGCACGGCACGTGTGGTAGAATAAATCAAGATGTCTATATGTCTATATGTCATCAATATAGACTACCACACCTGCCCATGCAAGTCCTAAGAATCTTATCTACAAAGGATTGGAAGACGGCTGGAGCATTCTTCAACCCATACGGCATGAGGTACTCATAGTGGCCTGATGTGGTACTAAACACTGTTTTCCACTCGTCTCCTCCCGTGTCATGCAGGTGAATGAGGACCCAAAAGCGACTTGGCGAAAACAGAGTATTTAATCCAGTAATAAACTTTACAAAACAAAAAGCATAATACTACTCGTAAAGACGAGAACAGACTGGAGACTTGATCGAGAACTGCAGGTTGCCTCGGGAAGGCACTTGAACCTAGCAGACTCAGACACCTGCTCACCACGCAGCATCTGAGGGAAACACGACACGACAGGGCAAAACATAGACACAGCACGGTGAATTATAGATGAGGATCCGACAGGGCAGGTACGGAAAACAAGAAGAGAAATAGGGACTCTAATCAGGGAAAAGGATCGGGAACAGGTGTGGGAAGACTAAATGATGATTAGGGAATAGGAACAGCTGGGAGCAGGAACGGAACGATAGAGAGAAGAGAGAGCGAGAGAGTGAGAGAGGGAGGGGGAGAGAGAGGGATAGAAAGAGGGAAAGAACCTAATAAGACCAGCAGAGGGAAACGAATAGAATGGGAAGCACAGGGACAAGACATGATAATTAATGACAAAACATGACAGTACCCCCCCACTCACCGAGCGCCTCCTGGCGCACTCGAGGAGGAATCCTGGCGGCAACGGAGGAAATCATCAATGAGTGAACGGTCCAGCACGTCCCGAGACGGAACCCAACTCCTCTCCTCAGGACCGTAACCCTCCCAATCCACTAAGTATTGGTGACCCGGCCCCCGAGAACGCATGTCCATGATCTTATGTACCTTGTAAATAGGTGCGCTCTCGACAAGGACGGAGGGGGAGGAAGACGAACGGGGGTGCGAAGAAAGGGCTTAACACAGGAGACATGGAAGACAGGATGGACGCGACGAAGATGTCGCGGAAGAAGCAGTCGCACAGCGACAGGATTGACGACCTGGGAGACACGGAACGGACCAATGAACCGCGGAGTCAACTTACGAGAAGCTGTCGTAAGAGGAAGGTTGCAGTGGAAAGCCACTCTCTGGCCGCAACAATACCTAGGACTCTTAATCCTGCGTTTATTGGCGGCTCTCACAGTCTGTGCCCTGTAGCGGCAAAGTGCAGACCTCACCCTCCTCCAGGTGCGCTCACAACGTTGGACAAACGCTTGAGCGGAGGGAACGCTGGACTCGGCAAGCTGGGAAGAGAATAGAGGAGGCTGGTAACCCAGACTACTCTGAAACGGAGATAACCCGGTAGCAGACGAAGGAAGCGAGTTGTGAGCGTATTCTGCCCAGGGGAGCTGTTCTGCCCAAGACGCAGGGTTTCTGAAAGAAAGGCTGCGTAGTATGCGACCAATCGTCTGATTGGCCCCTCTGCTTGACCGTTAGACTGGGGATGAAACCCGGAAGAGAGACTGACGGACGCACCAATCAAACGACAGAACTCCCTCCAAAACTGTGACGTGAATTGCGGGCCTCTGTCTGAAACGGCGTCTAACGGGAGGCCATGAATTCTGAACACATTCTCGATAATGATTTGTGCCGTCTCCTTAGCGGAAGGAAGTTTAGCGAGGGGAATGAAATGTGCCGCCTTAGAGAACCTATCGACAACCGTAAGAATCACAGTCTTCCCGCAGACAAAGGCAGACCGGTAATGAAGTCTAGGGCGATGTGAGACCATGGTCGAGAAGGAATGGGGAGCGGTCTGAGACGACCGGCAGGAGGAGAGTTACCCGACTTAGTCTGCGCGCAGTCCGAACAAGCAGCCACGAAACGGCGCGTGTCACGCTCCTGAGTCGGCCACCAAAAGCGCTGGCGAATAGACGGAAGAGTGCCTCGAACACCGGGATGACCAGCTAACTTGGCAGAGTGAGCCCACTGAAGAACAGCCAGACGAGTGGAAACAGGAACGAAAAGGAGGTTACTAGGACAAGCGCGGCGACGCAGTGTGCGTGAGTGCTTGCTTAACCTGTCTTTCAATTCCCCAGACTGTCAACCCGACAACACGCCCATAAGGAAGAATCCCTCGGGATCAGTAGAAGCCACAGAAGAACTAAACAGACGGGATAAGGCATCAGGCTTGGTGTTCTTGCTACCCGGACGGTAAGAAATCACAAACTCGAAACGAGCGAAAAACAACGCCCAACGAGCTTGACGGGCATTAAGTCGTTTGGCAGAACGGATGTACTCAAGGTTCTTATGGTCTGTCCAAACGACAAAAGGAACGGTCGCCCCCTCCAACCACTGTCGCCATTCGCCTAGGGCTAAGCGGATGGCGAGCAGTTCACGGTTACCCACATCATAGTTGCGCTCAGATGGCGACAGGCGATGAGAAAAATAAGCGCAAGGATGAACCTTATCGTCAGACTGGAAGCGCTGGGATAGAATGGCTCCCCACGCCTACCTCTGAAGCGCCAACCTCGACAATGAATTGTCTAGTGACGTCAGAGTAACGAGATAGGAGCGGACGTAAAACGTTCTTTTAGAAGATCAAAAAGCTCCTGAGGCGGAACCGGACCACTTAAAACACGTCTTGACAGAAGTAAGAGCTGTGAGAGGGGCAGCAACTTGACCGAAATTACGAATGAAACGCCGATAGAAATTAGCGAAACCTAAAGCGCTGCAACTCGACACGTGACCTTGAACGGGCCAATCACTGACAGCTTGGACCTTAGCGGAATCCATCTGAATGCCTTCAGCGGAAATAACGGAACCGAGAAAAGTAAACGGAGGAGACATGAAAAGAGCACTTCTCAGCCTTTACGTAGAGACAATTCTCTAAAAGGCGCTGTAGAACACGTCGAACGTGCTGAACATGAATCTCGAGTGACGGTGAAAAAATCAGGATATCGTCAAGATAGACAAAAACAAAGATGTTCAGCATGTCTCTCAGAACATCATTAACTAATGCCTGAAAAACAGCTGGCGCATTGGCGAGACCAAACGGCAGAACCCGGTACTCAAAATGCCCTAACGGAGTGTTAAACGCCGTTTTCCACTCGTCCCTCTCTGATGCGCACGAGATGGTAAGCGTTACGAAGGTCCAACTTAGTAAAGCACCTGGCTCCTGCAGAATCTCGAAGGCTGATGACATAAGGGGAAGCGGATAACGATTCTTAACCGTTATGTCATTCAGCCCTCGATAATCCACGCAGGGCGCAGAGTACCGTCCTTCTTCTTAACAAAAAGAACCCGCCCGGCCGGAGAGGAAGAAGGCACTATGGTACCGGCGTCAAGAGACACAGATAAATAATCCTCGAGAGCCTTACCTGGAGCCGACAGAGAGTATAGTCTACCCCGAGGAGGAGTGGTCCCCGGAAGGAGATCAATACTACAATCATACGACCGGTGAGGAGGAAGGGAGTTGGCTCGGGACCGACTGAAGACCGTGCGCAGATCATGATATTCCTCCGGCACTCCTGTCAAATCGCCAGGTTCCTCCTGAGAAGTGGGGACAGAAGAAATGGGAGGGATGGCAGACATTAAGCACTTCACATGACAAGATACGTTCCAGGATAGGATAGAATTACAAGACCAATTAATAGAAGGATTATGACATACTAGCCAGGGATGACCCAAAACAACAGGTGTGAAAGGTGAAAAAAAATCAAAAAGAAATAGTCTCACTGTGGTTACCAGATACTGTGAGAGTTAAAGGTAGTGTCTCAAATCTGATACTGGGAAGATGACTACCATCTAAGGCAAACATGGGCGTAGGCTTGTCTAACTGTCTGAAAGGAATGTTATGTTTCAACCCATGCTTCGTCCATGAAACAACCCTCAGCCCCAGAGTCAATCAAGGCACTGCATGTAGCATTCGAACCGTCCAGCGTAGATGGACCGACATAGTAGTACAGGATCTAGATGAAGAGACCTGAGTAGTAGCGCTCACCAGTAGCCTCCGCTTACTGATGGGCTCTGGCCTCTTACTGGACATGAATTAACAAAATGTCCATCAAATCCGCAATAGAGGCACAGGCGGTTGGTGATCCTCCGTTCCCTCTCCTTAGTCGAGATGCGAATCCCTCCCAGCTGCATGGGCTCAGTCTCAGAGCCAGAGGAGGGAGATGGTTGCGATGCGGAGCAGGGAAACACCGTTGATGCGAGCTCTCTTCCACGAGCCTGGTGACGAAGATCTACCCGTCGTTCTATGCGGATGGCGAGAGCAATCAAAGAGTCCACACTGGAAGGAACCTCCCCCGAGAGAGAATCTCATCTTTGACCACTGTGTGGAGTCCCTCCAGAAAACGAGCGAGCAGCGCCGGCTCGTTCCAGTCACTAGAGGCAGCAAGAGTACGAAACTCTATAGAGTAATCCGTTATGGATCGATCACCTTGGCATAGGGAAGCCAGGACCCTAGAAGCCTCCCCACCAAAAACTGAACGGTCAAAAACCCGAATCATCTCCTCTTTAAAGTTCTGGTAATTGTTAGAACAATCAGCCCTTGCCTCCCAGATAGCTGTGCCCCACTCTCGGGCCCGGCCAGTAAGGAGTGAAATGACGTAAGCAACCCGAGCTCTCTCTCTAGAGTATGTGTTGGGTTGGAGAGAGAACACAATCTCACACTGGGTGAGAAAGGAGCGGCACTCAGTGGGCTGCCCGGAGTAGCAAGGTGGGTTATTAACCCTAGGTTCTGGAGGCTCGGCAGGCCAGGGAAGTAACAGGTGGCACGAGACGAAGACTCTGGAACTGTCCAGAGAGGTCGGAAACCTGAGCGGCCAGGTTCTCCACGGCATGGCGAGCAGCAGACAATTCCTGCTCGTGTCTGCCGAGCATGGCTCCTTGGATCTCGACGGCAGTGTTACGAGCGTCTGTAGTCGCTGGGTCCATTCCTCGGTCGGATCCTTCTGTCATGCAGGTGAATGAGGACCCAAAAGCGACTTGGCGAAAACAGAGTATTTAATCCAGTAATAAACTTTACAAAACAAAAGCATAATACTACTCGTAAAGACGAGAACAGACTGGAGACTTGATCGAGAACTGCAGGTTGCCTCGGGAAGGCACTTGAACCTAGCAGACTCAGACACCTGCTCACCACGCAGCATCTGAGGGAAACACGACACGACAGGGCAAAACATAGACACAGCACGGTGAATTATAGATGAGGATCCGACAGGGCAGGTACGGAAAACAAGAAGAGAAATAG
>NW_025754849.1:0-8523 GCF_021184085.1 Oncorhynchus gorbuscha
AGACTGTAACAAGGAAAGAGAGAGAGAGACTGTAACAAGGAAAGAGAGAGAGACTGTAACAAGGAAAAGAGAGAGAGACTGTAACAAGGAAGAGAGAGAGCTGTAACAAGGAAGAGAGAAAGAGACTGTAACAAGGACAAGAGAGAGAGACTGTAACAAGGAAAAGAGAGAGAGACTGTAACAAGGAAGAGAGAGAGAGACTGTAACAAGGAAAAGCGAGAGAGAGACTGTAACAAGGAAAAGAGAGAGAGACTGTAACAAGGAAAAGAGAGAGACTAACAAGGAACAGAGAGAGACTGTAACAAGGAAGAGAGAGAGAGACTGTAACAAGGAAAAGAGAGAGAGAGACTGTAACAAGGAAAAAAGAGAGAGACTGTAACAAGGAAAAGAGAGACTGTAACAAGGAAAAGAGAGAGAGACTGTAACAAGGAAAATAGAGAGATTGTAACAAGGAAGAGAGAGAGAGACTGTAAAAAGGTCAAGAGAGAGACTATAACAAGGAAAAAAGAGAGAGACTGTAACAAGGAAAAGAGAGAGACTGTAACAAGGAAAAGAGAGAGAGACTGTAACAAGGAAGAGAGAGAGAGAGACTGTAACAAGGAAAAGAGAGAGATAGACTGTAACAAGGAAAAGAGAGAGAGACTGTAACAAGGAAAAGAGAGAGAGACTGTAACAAGGAAAAAGAGAGAGACTGTAACAAGGAAAAGAGAGAGAGACTGTAACAAGGAAAAGAGAGAGAGACTGTAACAAGGAAAAGAGAGAGAGACTGTAACAAGGAAGAGAGAGAGCTGTAACAAGGAAGAGAAAGAGAGACTGTAACAAGGACAAGAGAGAGAGACTGTAACAAGGAAAGAGAGAGAGAGACTGTAACAAGGAAAAGCGAGAGAGAGACTGTAACAGGGAAAAGAGAGAGAGACTGTAACAAGGAAGAGAGAGAGCTGTAACAAGAGAGAAAGCTGTAACAAGGAAGAGAAAAAGAGACTGTAACAAGGAAAAGAGAGAGAGACTGTAACAAGGAACAGAGAGAGACTGTAACAAGGAACAGAGAGAGAGACTGTAACAAGGAAAAGCGAGAGAGACTGTAACAGGGAAAAGAGGAGACTGTAACAAGGAAAGAAGAGCTGTAACAAGAGAGAAAGCTGTAACAAAGGAAGAGAAAAAAGGAGACTGTAACAAAAGGAGGAACAGAGAGACTGTAACAAGGAACAGAGAGAGACTGTAACAAGGAACAGAGAGAGAGACTGTAACAAGGAAAAGAGAGAGAGACTGTAACAAGGAAAAGAGAGAGAGACTGTAACAAGGAAAAGAGACAGAGAGACTGTAACAAGGAAAAGAGAGAGAGACTGTAACAAGGAAAACAGAGAGAGACTGTAACAAGGACTGTAAAAGGAGAGAGAGACTGTAACAAGGAAAAAGAGAGAGAGACTGTAACAGGGACTGTAACAGAGGGACTGTAACAAGGAAAAAGAGAGAGAGACTGTAACAAGGAAAAGAGAGAGAGACTGTAACAAGGAACAGAGAGAGACTGTAACAAGGAACAGAGAGAGAGACTGTAACAAGGAAAAGAGAGAGAGACTGTAACAAGGAAAAGAGAGAGACTGTAACAAAGGAAAAAAAGAGAGACTGTAACAAGTAAAAAGAGAGAGACTGTAACAAGGAAAAGAGAGAGAGACTGTAACAAGGAAAAGAGAGAGAGACTGTAACAAGGAAAAAGAGAGAGAGACTGTAACAAGGAAGAACTGTAACAAGGAAAGAGAGAGACTGTAACAAGGAAAAAGAGAGAGACTGTAACAAGGAAAAAGAGAGAGAGACTGTAACAAGGAAAAAGAGAGAGACTGTAACAAGGAAAAAGAGAGACATAGAGAGACTGTAACAAGGAAAAGTAACAAGACAGAGAGAGACTGTAACAAGGAAAAGAGAGAGAGACTGTAACAAGGAAAAGAGAGAGAGAGACTGTAACAAAGGAAAAGAGAAAAAGAGACTGTAACAAGGAAAGAGAGAGAGACTGTAACAAGGAACAGAGAGAGACTGTAACAAAGGAAAAGAGAGTAGACTGTAACAAGGAAAAGAGAGAGAGACTGTAACAAGGAAGAGAGAGAGACTGTAACAAGGAAAAGAGAGAGAGAGACTGTAACAAGGAAAAGAGAGAGAGACTGTAACAAGGAAGAGAGAGAGACTGTAACAAGGAAAAGAGAGAGAGACTGTAACAAGGAAGAGAGAGACTGTAACAAGGAAGAGAGAGAGCTGTAACAAGGAAAAGAGAGAGAGACTGTAACAAAGGACTGAAGAAGACTGTAACAAGGAACAGAGAGAGAGACTGTAACAAGGAAAAGAGAGAGAGACTGTAACAAGGAAAAGAGAGAGAGACTGTAACAGAGACTGTAACAAGGAAAAGAGAGAGAGACTGTAACAAGGAAAAGAGAGAGAGACTGTAACAAGGAAAGAGAGAGAGACTGTAACAAGGAAAGAGAGAGAGACTGTAACAAGGTAAAAAAGAGAGAGACTGTAACAAGGAAAGAGAGAGAGACTGTAACAAGGACTGTAACAAGGAGAGAGAGAGACTGTAACAAGGAAAGAGAGAGAGAGACTGTAACAAGGAAAAAGAGAGAGAGACTGTAACAAGGAAAAGAGAGAGAGACTGTAACAAGGAAAGAGAGAGAGACTGTAACAAGGAAAAAGAGAGAGAGACTGTAACAAGGAAAAAGAGAGAGAGACTGTAACAAGGTAAAAGAGAGAGAGAGACTGTAACAAACAAGGAAGACTGTAACAAGGAAAAAGAGAGAGACTGTAACAAGGAAAAGAGAGAGAGACTGTAACAAGGAAAAGAGAGAGAGAGACTGTAACAAGGAAAAAGAGAGAGAGACTGTAACAAAGGAAAAGAGAGAGACTGTAACAAGGACTGTAAGAGAGACTGTAACAAGGAAAAGAGAGAGAGACTATAACAAGGAAAAGAGACAGAGAGACTGTAACAATGTAAAAAGAGAGAGACTGTAACAAGGAAAGAGAGAGAGACTGTAACAAGGAAAAAGGAGAGAGAGACTGTAACAAGGAAAAGAGAGAGAGACTGTAACAAAGAGAGAGAAAGAGAGAGAGACTGTAACAAGGAAAAGAGAGAGACTGAGAGGAAAAGAGAGAGCTGTAACAAGTAAAAAAGAGAGAGAGACTGTAACAAGGAAAAGAGAGACTGAGAGAGAGAGAGACTGTAACAAGGAAAAGAGAGAGACTAACAAGGAACAGAGAGAGAGACTGTAACAAGGAACAGAGAGAGAGACTGTAACAAGGAAGAGAGAGAGAGACTGTAACAAGGAAAAGAGAGAGAGAGACTGTAACAGGGAAAAGAGAGAGAGACTGTAACAAGGAAAAGAGAGAGAGACTGTAACAAGGAAGAGAGAGAGCTGTAACAAGGAAGAGAAAAAGAGACTGTAACAAGGACAAGAGAGAGAGACTGTAACAAGGAAAGAGAGAGAGACTGTAACAAGGAAAAGAGAGAGAGACTGTAACAAGGAAAAGAGAGAGACTGTAACAAGGAAAAGAGAGAGAGACTGTAACAAGGAAAAGAGAGAGAGACAGAGAAGACTGTAACAAGAGAGAGAGCTGTAACAAGGAACAGAGAAAGAGACTGTAACAAGGAAAAAGGAAGATGTAACAAGGAAGAGAGAGAGAGACTGTAACAAGGAACAGAGAGAGAGACTGTAACAAGGAAAAGAGAGAGAGACTGTAACAAGGAAAAGAGAGAGAGACTGTAACAAGGAAAAGAGAGAGAGACTGTAACAAGGAAAGAGAGAGACTGTAACAAGTAAAAAGAGAGAGACTGTAACAAGGAAAAAAGAGAGAGAGAGACTGTAACAAGGAAAAGAGAGAGACTGTAACAAGGAAAGAGAGAGAGACTGTAACAAGGAACAGAGAGAGACTGTAACAAGGAACAGAGAGAGAGACTGTAACAAGGAACAGAGAGAGAGACTGTAACAAGGAAAAGAGAGAGAGACTGTAAAAGAAAGAGACAGAGACTGTAACAAGGAAAAGAGAGAGACTGTAACAAGGAAAAAGAGAGAGACTGTAACAAGGAAAAAGAGAGAGAGACTGTAACAAGGAAAAAAGAGAGAGAGACTGTAACAAGGAAAAAGAGAGAGACTGTAACAAGGAAAAGACAGAGAGAGAGACTGTAACAAGGAAAAGAGAGAGAGACTGTAACAAGGAAAAAGAGAGACAGAGACTGTAACAAGGAACAGAGAGAGAGACTGTAATAAGGAACAGAGAGAGACTGTAACAAGGAAAGAAGAGACTGTAACAAGGAAACGAGAGAGAGACTGTAACAAGGAACAGAGAGAGAGACTGTAACAAGGAACAGAGAGAGAGACTGTAACAATGTAAAAAGAGAGAGAGAGACTGTAACAAGGAAAAGAGAGAGACTGTAACGAGGAAAAGAGAGAGAGACTGTAACAATGTAAAAAGAGAGAGAGACTGTAACAAGGAAAAGAGAGAGAGAGAGACTGTAACAAGGAAAAGAGAGAGAGACTGTAACAAGGAAAAGAGAGAGAGACTGTAACAAGGAAAAGAGAGAGAGACTGTAACAAGGAAAAAAGAGAGAGAGACTGCAACAAGGAAAAGAGAGAGAGAGACAGTAACAAGGAAAATAGAGAGAGACTGCAACAAGGAAAAAAGAGAGAGAGACTGCAACAAGGAAAAGAGAGAGAGACTGTAACAAGGAAAAAAGAGAGAGAGACTGTAACAAGGAAAAAAGAGAGTAACAAGGAACAGAGAGAGAGACTGTAACAAGGAAAAGAGAGAGAGAGACTGCAAGGAAGAGAAAAGAGAGAGAGAGACTGTAACAAGGAAAAGAGAGAGAGACTGTAACAAGGAAAAGAGAGAGAGACTGTAACAAGGAAAAGAGAGAGAGACTGTACAAGGAAAAGAGAGAGAGAGACTGTAACAAGGAAAAGAGAGGAGACTGAGGAAGAAGGAAGAGAGAAAAGAGAGACTGTAACAAGGAAAAGAGAGAGAGACTGTAACAAGGTAAAAAGAGAGAGAGAGACTGTAAAGGAAAAGAGAGAGAGACTGTAACAAGGAAAGAGAGAGAGACTGTAACAAGGAAGAGAGAGAGAGACTGTAACAAGGAAAAGAGAGAGAGACTGTAACAAGGAAAAAAGAGAGACTGTAAGGAAAGAGAGAGAGCCTGTAACAAGGAACAGAGAGAGAGACTGAAACAAGGAAAAAAGAGAGAGAGACTGTAACAAGGAAAAGAGAGAGAGAGACTGTAACAAGGAAAAGAGAGAGAGACTAACAAGGAAAAAGAGAGAGAGACTGTAACAAGGAAAAGAGAGAGAGCAACAGAGAGGAAACAAGGAAAAAGAGAGAGAGAGACTGTAACAAGGAAAGAGAGAGAGAGACTGTAACAAGGAAAGAGAGAGAGACTGTAACAAGCTGTAAAAAAGAGAGAAGAGACTGTAACAAGGAACAGAGAGAGACTGTAACAAGGAAAAAAAAGAGAGAGAGACTGTAACAAGGAAAAGAGAGAGAGACTGTAACAAGAGAAAAGAGGAGAGAGACTGTAACAAGGAAAAGAGGAAGAGACTATAACAAGGAAAAGAGAGAGAGACTGTAACAAGGAAAAGAGAGAGAGAGACTGTAACAAGGAAAAGAGAGAGATTGTAACAAGGAAAAGAGAGAGACTGTAACAAGGAACAGACAGAGAGAGACTGTAACAAGAGACTGTAACAAGAAAAGAGAGAGAGACTGTAACAAGGAAAAAGGAAAAGAGAGAGAGACTGTAACAAGAAAAGAGAGAGAGACTGTAACAAGGAAAAGAGAGAGACTGTAACAAGGAAAAGAGAGAGAGACTGTAACAAGGAAAAGAGAGAGAGACTGTAACAAGGAAAAGAGAGAGAGACTGTAACAAGGAAAAGAGAGAGACTGTAACAAGGAAAGAGAGAGACTGTAACAAGGAAGAGAGAGAGACTGTAACAAGGAAAAGAGAGAGAGACTGTAACAAGGTAAAAAGAGAGAGAGAGACTGTAACAAGGAAAAGAGAGAGAGAGACTGTAACAAGGAAAAGAGAGAGAGACTGTAACAAGGAAGAGAGAGAGAGACTGTAACAAGGAAAAGAGAGAGAGACTGTAACAAGGAACAGAGAGACAAGGTAAAAGAAAGAGAGAGACTGTAACAAGGAAAAGAGAGAGAGAGACTGTAACAAGGAAAAGAGAGAGAGACTGTAACAAGGAAAAGAGAGAGAGACTGTAACAAGGAAAAAGAGAGAGACTGTAACAAGGAAAAGAGAGAGAGAGACTGTAACAAGGAAAAAGAGAGAGAGACTGCAACAAGGAAAAGAGAGAGAGACTGTAACAAGGAAAGAGAGAGAGACTGTAACAAGGAAAAAGAGAGAGAGACTGTAACAAGGAAAAAAAAGAGAGAGACTGTAACAAGGAAAAGAGAGAGAGACTGTGACAAGGAAAAGAGAGAGACTGTAACAAGGAAAAGAGAGACTGTAACAAGGAAAAGAGAGAGAGACTGTAATAAGGAAGAGAGAGAGAGACTGTAACTAGGAAAAGAGAGAGAATGCAACAAGGAAAATAGAGAGAGACTGTAACAAGGAAAAGAGAGAGAGACTGTAACAAGGAAAAGAGAGAGAGACTGTAACAAGGAAAAAGAGAGAGAGACTGTAACAAGGAAAAGAGAGAGAGACTGTAACAAGGAAAAGAGAGAGAGACTGCAACAAGGAAAAGAGAGAGAGACTGTAACAAGGAAAAAGAGAGAGAGACTGTAACAAGGAAAAGAGAGAGAGACTGTAACAAGGAAAGGAAAAGAGAGAGACTGTAACAAGGAAAAGAGAGAGAGACTGTAACAAGGAAAGAGAGAGAGAGACTGTAACAAGGAAAGAGAGAGAGAGATGTAACAAGGAAAAAGAGAGAGACTGCAACAAGGAAAAGAGAGAGAGACTGTAACAAGGAAAAGAGAGAGAGACTGTAACAAGGAAAAGAGAGAGAGACTGTAACAAGGAAAAGAGAGAGAGACTGTAACAAGGAAGAGAGAGACTGTAACAAGGAAAAGAGAGAGAGACTGTAACAAGGAAAAGAGAGAGACTGTAACAAGGAAAAGAGAGAGAGACTGTAACAAGGAAAAGAGAGAGACTGTAACAAGGAAAAGAGAGAGACTGTAACAAGGAAAAAGAGAGAGAGACTGTAACAAGGAAAAGAGAGAGACTGTAACAAGGAAAAGAGAAGGAACAAGGAAGAGAGAGAGACTGCAACAAGGAAAGAGAGAGAGAGTAACTGTAGAGAGACTGAAACAAAAAGAGAGAGAGACTGTAATAAGGAAAAAGAGAGAGAATGTAACAAGGAAAAAAAGAGAGACTGTAACAAGGAAAAAGAGAGACTGTAACAAGGAAGAGAGAGAGAGATTGTAACAAGGAAAGAGAGAGAGACTGAAGACTGAAAAAGAGAGAGAGAGACTGTAACAAGGAAAAGAGAGAGACCTGTAAAAAGGAAAAAGAGAGTGAGACTGTAATAAGGAAGAGAGAGAGAGAGACTGTAACTAGGAAAAGAGAGAGAATGCAACAAGGAAAATAGAGAGAGACTGTAACAAGAGACTGAAAAAAGAGAGAGAGACTGTAATAAGGAAAAGAGAGAGAGAATGTAACAAGGAAAAGAGAGACTGTAACAAGGAAAAGAGAGAGACTGTAACAAGGAAAAGAGAGAGAGACTGTAACAAGGAAAAGAGAGAGAGACTGTAACAAGGAAAAGAGAGAGACTGTAACAAGGAAAAAGAGAGACTGTAACAAGGAAAAAGAGAGAGAGACTGTAACAAGGAAAAAAAGAGAGAGAGATTGCAACAAGGAAAAGAGAGAGAGACTGTAACAAGGAAACGAGAGAGAGACTGTAAAAAAAAAGGATGACGAGACTGTAACAAGGAAAAGAGAGAGAGACTGTAACAAGGAACAGAGAGAGAGACTGTAACAAGGAACAGAGAGAGACTGTATCAAGGAAAAGAGAGAGAGAGACTGCAACAAGGAAAAGAGAGAGAGACTGTAACAAGGAAAAAAGAGAGAGAGACTGTAACAAGGAAAAGAGAGAGAGACTGTAACAAGGAAAAGAGAGAGAGACTGTAACAAGGAAAAGAGAGAGAGACTGTAACAAGGAAAAGAGAGAGAGAGACTGTAACAAGGAAAAGAGAGAGAGACTGTAACAAGGATGAGAGAGAGCTGTAACAAGGAAGAGAGAAAGAGACTGTAACAAGGAACAGAGAGAGAGACTGTAACAAGGAAGAGAGAGAGAGAGAGAGAGACTGTAACAAGGAAGAGAGAGAGAGACTGTAACAAGGAAAATAGAGAGAGACTGTAACAAGGAAAGAGAGAGAGACTGTAACAAGGAAAAGAGAGAGAGACTGTAACAAGGAAAAGAGAGAGAGACTGTAACAAGGAAAAGAGAGAGAGAGACTGTAACAAGGAAAAGAGAGAGAGACTGTAACAAGGAAGAGAGAGAGAGACTGTAACAAGGAAGAGAGAGAGCTGTAACAAGGAAGAGAGAGAGA
>NW_025754850.1:0-8523 GCF_021184085.1 Oncorhynchus gorbuscha
CTGTCATGCAGGTGAAAAAGGACCCAAAAGCGACTTGGCGAAAACAGAGTCTTTAATCCAGTTATCTGGGCAAAACACAACTTTCACTCGAAATGGACGAGGACAAACTGGAGACTCGATCTTGAACAGCAGGTGAACAGCAGGTTGCCTCGGGAAGGCACTTGAACCAGACAGACTCAGACACCTGCTCACCACGCAGCATCTGAGGAAAACACGACACGACAGGGCGATACACAAACACAGCAACGGTGAATTCTAGACAAGGAACCGACAGGACAGGAACGGAACACAAAGGAGAAATAGGGACTCTAATCAGGGAAAGGATCGGGAACAGGTGTGGGAAGACTAAATGATTGATTAGGGAATAGGAACAGCTGGGAGCAGGAACGGAACGATAGAGAAGAGAGAGAGCGAGAGAGTGGAGAGAGGGAGGGGAGAGAGAGGGATAGAAGAGGGAAAGAACCTAATAAGACCAGCAGAGGGAAACGAATAGAATGGGGAAGCACAGGGACAAGACAAGATAATAAATGACAAAACATGACGGTACTTCCCCCCCACTCACCGAGCGCCTCCTGGCGCACTCGAGGAGGAACTTGGCGGCAACGGAGGAAATCATCAATGAGTGAACGGGTCCAGCACGTCCCGAGACGGAACCCAACTCCTCTCCTCCGGACCGTAACCCTCCCAATCCACTAAGTATTGGTGACCCCGTCCCCGAGAACGCATGTCCATGATCTTATGTACCTTGTAAATAGGTGCGCCCGACAAGGACGGGAGGGGGAGGGAAGACGAACGGGGGTGCGAAGAAAGGGCTTGACACAGGAGACATGGAAGACAGGATGGACGCGACGAAGATGTCGCGGAAGAAACATCGCACAGCGACAGGATTGACGACCTGGGAGACACGGAACGGGACCAATGAACTCGCGGGAGTCAACTTACGAAGCTGTCGTAAGAAGAGGAAGGTTGCAGTGGAAAGCCACACTCTTTCTGGCCGCAACAATACCTTGGACTCTTAATCCTGCGTTTATTGGCGGCTCACAGTCTGTGCCCTGTAACGGCAAAGTGCAGACCTCACCCTCCTCCAGGTGCGCTCACAACGTTGGACAAACGCTTGAGCGGAGGAACGCTGGACTCGGCAAGCTGGGATGAGAACAGAGGAGGCTGGTAACCCAGACTACTCTGAAACGGAGATAACCCGGTAAAGGCGAAGGAAGCGTAATTGTGAGCGTATTCTGCCCAGGGGGAGCTGTTCTGCCCAGACGCAGGGTTTCTGAAAGAAAGGCTGCGTAGTATGCCACCAATCGTCTGATTGGCCCTCTGCTTGACCGTTAGACTGGGGATGAAACCCGGAAGAGAGACTGACGGACGCACCAATCAAACGACAGAACCTCCAAAACTGTGACGTGAATTACGGGCCTCTGTCTGAAACGGCGTCTAACGGGAGGCCATGAATTCTGAATACATTCTGATAATGATTTGTGCCGTCTCCTTAGCGGGAAGGAAGTTTAGCGAGGAATGAAATGTACCGCCTTAGAGAACCTATCGACAACCGTAAGAATCACAGTCTTCCCCGGTAGACAAAGGCAGACCGGTGTGAAGTCTAGGGCGATGGAAGACCATGGTCGAGAAGGAATGGGGAGCGGTCTGGAGCGACCCGGCAGGAGGAGATTACCCGACTTAATCTGCGGCGCAGTCCGAACAAGCAGCCACGCGAAACGGCGCGTGTCACGCTCTGAGTCGGCCACCAAAAGCGCTGGCGAATAGACGCAAGAGTGCCTCGAACACCGGGATGACCAGCTAACTTGGCAGAGTGAGCCCACTGAAGAACAGCCAGACGAGTGGAAACAGGGAACGAAAAAGGGAGGTTACTAGGACAAGCGCGCGGCGACGCAGTGCGTGAGTGCTTGCTTAACCTGTCTTTCAATTCCCCAGACTGTTAACCCGACAACACGCCCATAAGGAAGAATCCCCTCGGGATCAGCAGAAGCCACAGAAGAACTAAACAGACGGATAAGGCATCAGGCTTGGTGTTCTTGCTACCCGGGACGGTAAGAATCACAAACTCGAAACGAGCGAAACAACGCCCAACGAGCTTGACGGGCATTAAGTCGTTTGGCAGAACGGATGTACTCAAGGTTCTTATGGTCTGTCCAAACGACAAAGGAACGGATCGCCCCCTCCCAACCACTGTCGCCATTAAGCCTAGGGCTAAGCGGATGGCGAGCAGTTCACGGTTACCCACATCATAGTTGCGCTCAGATGGCGACAGGCGATGAGAAAAAATAAGCAAGGATGAACCTTATCGTCAGACTGGAAGCGCTGGGATAGAATGGCTCCCACGCCTACCTCTGAGCGTCAACCTCGACAATGAATTGTCTAGTGACGTCAGGAGTAACGGATAGGAGCGGACGTAAACGTTCCTTTAGAAGATCAAAAGCTCCCTGGGCGGAACCGGACCACTTAAAACACGTCTTGACAGAAGTAAGAGCTGTAAGAGGGGCAACTTGACCTAAATTACGAATGAAAACGCCGATAGAAATTAGCGAAACCTAAAAAGCGCTGCAACTCGACACGTGACCTTGGAACGGGCCAATCACTGACAGCTTGGACCTTAGCGGAATCCATCTGAATGCCTTCAGTGGAAATAACGGAACCGAGAAAAGTAACGGAGGAGACATGAAAAGAGCACTTCTCAGACTTTACATAGAGACAATTCTCTAAAAGGCGCTGTAGAACACGTCGAACGTGCTGAACATGAATCTCGAGTGACGGAGAAAAAATCAGGATATCGTCAAGATAGACAAAAACAAAGATGTTCAGCATGTCTCTCAGAACATCATTAACTAATGCCTGAAAAACAGCTGGCGCATTGGCGAGACCAAACGGCAGAACCCGGTACTCAAAATGCCCTAACGGATTGATTAGCGCCGTTTTCCACTCGTCCCCCCCTCTGATGCGCACGTAGATGGTAAGCGTTACGAAGGTCCAACTTAGTAAAGCACCTGGCTCCTGCAGAATCTCGAAGGCTGATGACATAAGGGAAGCGGATAACGATTCTTAACCGTTATGTCATTCAGCCCTCGATAATCACGCAGGGGCGCAGAGTACCGTCCTTCTTAACAAAAAAGAACCCCGCCCCGGCCGGAGAGGAAGAAGGCACTATGGTACCGGCGTCAAGAGACACAGACAAATAATCCTCGAGAGCCTTACGTTCGGGAGCCGACAGAGAGTATAGTCTACCCCGAGGGGGAGTGGTCCCGGGAGGAGATCAATACTACAATCATACGACGGTGAGGAGGAAGGGAGTTGGCTCGGGACCGACTGAAGACCGTGCGCAGATCATGATATTCCTCCGGCACTCCTGTCAAATCGCCAGGTTCCTCCTGAGAAGTAGGGACAGAAGAAACGGGAGGGATGGCAGACATTAAACACTTCACATGACAAGAAACGTTCCAGGATAGGATAGAATTACTAGACCAATTAATAGAAGGATTATGACATACTAGCCAGGGATGACCCAAAACAACAGGTGTAAACGGTGAACGAAAATCAAAAAGAAATAGTCTCACTGTGGTTACCAGATACTGTGAGGGTTAACGGTAGTGTCTCAAATCTGATACTGGGAAGATGACTACCATCTAAGGCGAACATGGGCGTAGGCTTCTCTAACTCTCTGAAAGGAATGTCATGTTTCCGAACCCATGCTTCGTCCATGAAACAACCCTCAGCCCCAGAGTCTATCAAGGCACTACATGTAGCACCCGAACCGGTCCAGCGTAGATGGACCGACAAAGTAGTACAGGATTTTGATGGAGAGTCTTGAGTAGTTGCGCTCACCTGTAGCCCTCCGCTTACAGATGAGCTCTGGCTTTACTGGACATGAATTAACAAAATGTCCAGCAACTCCGCAATAGAGGCACAGGCGGTTGGTGATCCTCCGTTCCCCTCTCCTTAGTCGAGATGCGAATCCCTCCCAGCTGCATGGGCTCAGTCTCTGAGCCAGAGGAGGAGATGGTTGCGATGCGGGGAGCAGGGAAACACCGTTGATGCGAGCTCTCTTCCACGAGCCCGGTGACGAAGATCTACCCGTCGTTCTATGCGGATGGCGAGAGCAATCAAAGAGTCCACATCTGAAGGAACCTCCGGGAGAGAATCTCATCCTTAACCACTGCGTGGAGTCCCTCCAGAAAACGAGCGAGCAGCGCCGGCTCGTTCCACTCACTCAGAGGCAGCAAGAGTGCGAAACTCAATAGAATAATCCGTTATGGACCGTTCACCTTGGCATAAGGGAAGCCAGGGCCCTAGAAGCCTCCCTACCAAAAACTGAACGGTCAAAAACCCGAATCATCTCCTCTTTAAAGTTCTGGAACTTGTTAGAGCAATCAGCCCTTGCCTCCCAGATAGCTGTGCCCCATTCTCGAGCCCGGCCAGTAAGGAGTGAAATGACGTAGCAACCCGAGCTCTCTCTCTAGAGTATGTGTTGGGTTGGAGAGAGAACACAATCTCACACTGCGTGAGAAAGGAGCGGCACTCAGTGGGCTGCCCGGAGTAGCAAGGTGGGTTATTAACCCTAGGTTCTGGAGGCTCGACAGGCCAGGAAGTAACAGGTGGCACGAGACGTAGACTCTGGAACTGTCCAGAGAGGTCGGAAACCTGAGCGGCCAGGTTCTCCACGGCATGGCGAGCAGCAGACAATTCCTGCTCGTGTCTGCCGAGCATGGCTCCTTGGATCTCGACGGCAGTGTAACGAGCGTCTGAAGTCGCTGGGTCCATTCCTTGGTCGGTTCCTTCTGTCATGCAGGTGAAAAGGACCCAAAAGCGACTTGGCGAAAACAGAGTCTTTAATCCAGTAAAGTTAATACAAACAAAAAACACAACTTTCACTCGAAATGACGAGGACAAACTGGAGACTCGATCTTGAACAGCAGGTGAACAGCAGGTTGCCTCGGGAAGGCACTTGAACCAGACAGACTCAGACACCTGCTCACCACGCAGCATCTGAGGAAAACACGACACGACAGGGCGATACACAAACACAGCACGGTGAATTCTAGACAAGGAACCGACAGGACAGGAACGGAACACAAAGGAAGAAATAGGGACTCTAATCAGGGGAAAGGATCGGGAACAGGTGTGGGAAGACTAAATGATTGATTAGGGGAATAGGGAACAGCTGGGAGCAGGAACGGAACGATAGAGAGAAGAGAGAGCGAGAGAGTGAGAGAGGGAGGGGGAGAGAGAGGGATAGGAAGAGGGAAAGAACCTAATAAGACCAGCAGAGGGAAACGAATAGAATGGGAAGCACAGGGACAAGACAAGATAATAAATGACAAAACATGACAATGTCCTCGATGTATTTATTGATAAAACCAGTGACTAATGTGGTGTACTCCTCAATGCCACTGGAAGAATCCCAGAACATATTACAGTCTGTGCAAAACAGTCCTGTAGTTTAGCACCAGCTTTGGCTGACCACTTTTTTATAGACCGAGCCATTGGTGCTTCCTGCTTTAATTTTTGCTTATAAGCAGCAATCAGGAGGATATAATTATGGTAAGATGTGCCTCCAATGGAGGGTGAAGGAGAGCTTTGTACACATCTCTGTGTGCGGAGTAAAAGTGGTCTAGATTTTTTTTCCCTCTGGTGGCACATTTAACATGCTGATAGAAATTAGGTAAAACTAATTTAAGCTTACCCTGCATTAAAGTGCCCGACCACTAGGAGCGCCACCTCTGGATAAGCGTTTCTTGTTTGCTTTATGGCTGTATACAGCTCATTGAGTGTGGTTTTATCGCCAGCATCGGTCTGTGGCAGTATGTAGACAGGTACGGAAATTACAGATGAAAACTCCCTAGGTAGATAGTGTGGTCGACAGCTTGTCATGAGATACTCTACCTCAGGCGAGCAAAACCTTGGGACTTCCTTATATATCGCGCACCAGCTGTTTACATAAATGCATAGGCCCCCACCCCGTGTCTTACCAGAGGCTGTGTTCTGTCTTGCCGATAGAGGGTATAAGCCACCAGCTGTGTTTTCTTAATGTCGTTGTTCAGCCACGACTCGGTGAAACATAAGATATTACCGTTTTTAAGATAAACGTGCTTTCAGTTCATCCCATTACTTTTCCAGCGATTGAGCATTAGCTAGCAGGACAGAAGGCAAGGGCAGACTAGTCACTCGTCGCCTTATCCTCACAAGGCACCTGTTACATCTGCCCCTGATATGATACTTCTCACCCTGTGTCTCACTAACCTGCGGCCACTCGCCCAGTGCTCTCTCCATCAGGATTTGACTCGTTAGAAGAGCCGAGCTGAGAGGAAAAAAAGATGGGTGTCATCAGCCCCACACACTGATAAATTATGTATCATGTTTACATGTGTTATGAATATGATCAAAATACATTATGAGTCTTGAACTAAGTCTAACTGGAATACTCAGCGCCTTCTAATGCGACCGTTTCATCTTTATATCCATTGAACTTGGAATATAAAGCCAACTAATTTATCTAAGAAATTTGACTAATTAGATGCAGCAACAACATCAACAACTATGATACAGTTGTAGATGTTGAATTCACAGGGATGAAAACTGTTGTAGAAGTAATGTTTTCAGTAATATCTTACGCTCGCTGGATTGCTTGTTGTTTTCAGAGTGATTCTCCGATATTATTGCCTGACAGCAACAGGTGGCGACTGCACTTGGCTGAAGACTGAAGCTATGTCCCAGTTAACTCTCCTACCCCCCACCTCAAGTACTTCAATTGAATGATTTGCAAAACGTGACTGGTATAAGAAACGCCCTCTAGCCCATGCCTCCAACTATCCAATGCCAGCAACTGGTGGCAACTACAATACACTTGCCTGAAGATTATATTCCACCTTAAGATGGAAACTTTCCATAAGCAACAGGTAAGTAGCACTGTTCACCGGTGTACCAAGGTTCAGACCAACAGACTGTTTTCCCTGCTCACCGTTCAACAGGCGGTACCGGTGCACCAAGGCTCAGACCAACAGACTGTTCTCCCTGCTCACCAAGGCTCAGACCAACAGACTGTTCCCCCTGCTCACCGTTCAGCAGGCGGTACCAGTGCTGCTCACCGCACCAAGGCTCAGACCAACAGACTGTTCTCCCTGCTCACCGTTCAACAGGTGGTACCAGTGCTGCTCACCGCACCAAGGCTCAGACCAACAGACTGTTCTCCCTGCTCACCGTTCAGCAGGCGGTACCGGTGCACCAAGGCTCAGACCAACAGACTGTTCTCCCTGCTCACCGTTCAGCAGGCGGTACCGGTGCACCAAGGCTCAGACCAACAGAATGTTCTCCCTGCTCACCGTTCAGCAGGCGGTACCGGTGCACCAAGGCTCAGACAAACGGACTCAAAAACAGCTTCTATTCCTTGGCCATAACTGCTAAATGACAAACAGCTACTGTTTCCCCTCATACCTACGCTGCTGCTACAATGATTATTGTTTAGATGTATTACTATCACTGCTGTTCATTGATTATTAACTGTCATTACCATTAGTATCGACACTTCTCCTGCTACTGGTCACTATCACTGCTGTTAACATGTAAATATTACCATTAGTATTTATAAATTCCTGCTGCTACTCACATTACAGTCCTGTTAACATGTAAATATTACCATTAGCATTTATAAATTCCTGCTGCTACTCACATTACAGTCCTGTTAACATGTAAATATTACCATTAGCATTTATAAATTCCTGCTGCTACTCACACATTACAGTCCTGTTAACATGTAAATATTACCATTAGCATTTATAAATTCCTGCTGCTACTCACATTACAGTCCTGTTAACATGTAAATATTACCATTAGTATTTATAAATTCCTGCTGCTACTCACATTACAGTCCTGTTAACATGTAAATATTACCATTAGCATTTATAAATTCCTGCTGCTACTCACATTACAGTCCTGTTAACATGTAAATATTACCATTAGCATTTATAAATTCCTGCTGCTACTCACATTACAGTCCTGTTAACATGTAAATATTACCATTAGCATTTATAAATTCCTGCTGCTACTCACATTACAGTCCTGTTAACATGTATATATTACCATTAGTATTTATAAATTCCTGCTGCTACTCACATTACAGTCCTGTTAACATGTAAATATTACCATTAGCATTTATAAATTCCTGCTGCTACTCACATTACAGTCCTGTTAACATGTATATATTACCATTAGTATTTATAAATTCCTGCTGCTACTCACATTACAGTCCTGTTAACATGTAAATATTACCATTAGCATTTATAAATTCCTGCTGCTACTCACATTACAGTCCTGTTAACATGTAAATATTACCATTAGTATTTATAAATTCCTGCTGCTACTCACATTACAGTCCTGTTAACATGTAAATATTACCATTAGCATTTATAAATTCCTGCTGCTACTCACATTACAGTCCTGTTAACATGTAAATATTACCATTAGCATTTATAAATTCCTGCTGCTACTCACATTACAGTCCTGTTAACATGC
>NW_025754851.1:0-8523 GCF_021184085.1 Oncorhynchus gorbuscha
TCTGCTAATCATGTGTATGTGGCCAATAACATCTGCTAATCATGTGTATGTGGCCAATAACATCTGCTAATCATGTGTATGTGGCCAATAACATCTGCTAATCATGTGTATGTGGCCAATAACATCTGCTAATCATGTGTATGTGGCCAATAACATCTGCTAATCATGTGTATGTGGCCAATAACATCTGCTAATCATGTGTATGTCATGTTTTGTCTTAGATTGTCTTGTCATTTTGCTTTTCCCTCTGTTCATTTTCCCCCTGCTGGTCTTTTTAGGTTCGTTCCCCTTTTTCTCTCTCCCTTCCTCTCTCTCTTCTCTCTATCGTTCCGTTCCTGCTCCCAGCTGTTCCTATTCCCCTAATCAATCATTTAGTCTTCCCACACCTGTTCCCGATCCTTTTCCCTGATTAGAGTCCCTATTTCTCTCCTTGTTTTCCGTTCCTGCCCTGTCGGATCCTTGTCTATTGTTCACCGTGCTGTGTCTATGTATCGCCCTGTCGTGTCGTGTTTCCCTCAGATGCTGCGTGGTGAGCAGGTGTCTGAGTCTGCTACGTTCAAGTGCCTTCCCGAGGCAACCTGCAGTTCTTGATCAAGTCTCCAGTCTGTTCTCGTCATTACGAGTAGAATTATGCCTTTGATTGTAAAGTTACTTTACTGGATTAAAGACTCTGTTTCGCCAAGTCGCTTTTGGGTCCTCATTCACCTGCATAACAGAAGGATCCGACCAAAGAATGGACCCAGCGACTACAGATGCTCTTAACACTGCCGTCGAGATCCAAGGAGCCATGCTCGGCAGACACGAGCAGGAATTGTCTGCTGCTCGCTCGCCATGCCGTGGAGAACCTGGCCGCTCAGGTTTCCGACCTCTCTGGACAGTTCCAGAGTCTTCGTCTCGTGCCACCTGTTACTTCCTGGTCTGCCGAGCCTCCGGAACCTAGGGTTAATAACCCACCTTGCTACTCCGGGCAGCCCACGGAGTGCCGCTCCTTTCTCACCCAGTGTGTGATATTGTGTTCTCTCTCCAACCCAACACATACTCTAGCGAGAGAGCTCGGGTTGCTTACGTCATTTCACTCCTTACTGGCCGGGCTCGAGAGTGGGGCACAGCTATCTGGGAGGCAAGGGCTGATTGTTCTAACAATTACCAGAACTTTAAAGAGGAGATGATTCGGGGTTTTTGACCGTTCAGTTTTTGGTAGGGAGGCTTCTAGGGCCCTGGCTTCCCTATGCCAAGGTGATCGATCCATAACGGATTACTCTATAGAGTTTCGCACTCTTGCTGCCTCTAGTGACTGGAACGAGCCGGCGCTGCTCGCTCGTTTTCTGGAGGGACTCCACGCAGTGGTCAAAGATGAGATTCTCTCTCGGGAGGTTCCTTCCAGTGTGGACTCTTTGATTGCTCTCGCCATCCGCATAGAACGACGGGTAGATCTTCGTCACCAAGCTCGTGGAAGAGAGTCGCGTCAACGGTGTTTCCCTGCTCCGCATCGCAACCATCTCCCTCCTCTGGCTCAGAGACTGAGCCCATGCAGCTGGGAGGTATTCGCATCTCGACCAAGGAGAGGGAACGGGAGGATCACCAACCGCCTGTGCCTCTATTGCGGATTTGATGGACATTTTGTCAATTCATGTCCAGTAAAGGCCAGAGCTCATCAGTAAGCGGAGGGCTACTGGTGAGCGCTACTACTCAGGTCTCTTCATCTAGATCCTGTACTACTATGTCGGTCCATCTACGCTGGACCGGTTCGGGTGCTACATGCAGTGCCTTGATTGACTCTGGGGCTGAGGGTTGTTTCATGGACGAAGCATGGGCTCGGAAACATGACATTCCTTTCAGACAGTTAGACAAGCCTACGCCCATGTTTGCCTTAGATGGTAGTCATCTTCCCAGTATCAGATTTGAGACACTACCTTTAACTCTCACAGTATCTGGTAACCACAGTGAGACTATTTCTTTTTTTGATTTTTCGTTCACCTTTACACCTGTTGTTTTGGGTCATCCCTGGCTAGTATGTCATAATCCTTCTATTAATTGGTCTAGTAATTCTATCCTATCCTGGAACGTTTCTTGTCATGTGAAGTGTTTAATGTCTGCCATCCCTCCCATTTCTTCTGTCCCCACTTCTCAGGAGGAACCTGGCGATTTGACAGGAGTGCCGGAGGAATATCATGATCTGCGCACGGTCTTCAGTCGGTCCCGAGCCAACTCCCTTCCTCCTCACCGGTCGTATGATTGTAGTATTGATCTCCTTCCGGGGCCAACTCCTCCTCGGGGTAGACTATACTCTCTGTCGGCTCCCGAACGTAAGGCTCTCGAGGATTATTTATCTGTGTCTCTTGGACGCCGGTACCATAGTGCCTTCTTCCTCTCCGGTCGGGGCGGGGTTCTTTTTTTGTTAAGAAGAAGGACGGTACTCTGCGCCCTGCGTGATTATCGAGGGCTGAATGACATAACGGTTAAGAATCGTTATCCGCTTCCCCTTATGTCATCAGCCTTCGAGATTCTGCAGGGAGCCAGGTGCTTTACTGTTGGATCTTCGTAACGCTTACCATCTCGTGCGCATCAGAGAGGGGGACGAGTGGAAAACGGCGTTTAACACTCCGTTAGGGCATTTTGAGTACGGGTTCTGCCGTTTGGTCTCGCCAATGCGCCAGCTGTTTTTCAGGCATTAGTTAATGATGTTCTGAGAGACATGCTGAACATCTTTGTTTTTGTCTATCTTGACGATATCCTGATTTTTTCACCGTCACTCGGAGATTCATGTTCAGCACGTTCGACGTGTTCTACAGCGCCTTTAGAGAATTGTCTCTACGTGAAGGCTGAGAAGTGCTCTTTTCATGTCTCCTCCGTTACTTTTCTCGGTTCCGTTATTTCCGCTGAAGGCATTCAGATGGATTCCGCTAAGGTCCAAGCTGTCAGTGATTGGCCCGTTCCAGGTCACGTGTCGAGTTGCAGCGCTTTTTAGGTTTCGCTAATTTCTATCGGCGTTTCATTCATAATTTCGGTCAAGTTGCTGCCCTCTCACAGCTCTTACTTCTGTCAAGACGTGTTTTAAGTGGTCCGGTTCCGCCCAGGGAGCCTTTGATCTTCTAAAAAGAACGTTTTACGTCCGCTCCTATCCTCGTTACTCCTGACGTCACTAGACAATTCATTGTCGAGGTTGACGCTTCAGAGGTAGGCGTGGGAGCCATTCTATCCCAGCGCTTCCAGTCTGACGATAAGGTTCATCCTTGCGCTTATTTTTCTCATCGCCTGTCGCCATCTGAGCGCAACTATGATGTGGGTAACCGCGAACTGCTCGCCATCCGCTTAGCCCTAGGCGAATGGCGACAGTGGTTGGAGGGCGACCATTCCTTTTGTCGTTTGGACAGACCATAAGAACCTTGAGTACATCCGTTCTGCCAAACGACTTAATGCCCGGTCAAGCTCGTTGGGCGTTGTTTCGCTCGTTTCGAGTTTGTCATTTCTTACCGTCCGGGTAGCAAAAACACCAAGCCTGATGCCTTATCCCGTCTGTTTAGTTCTTCTGTGGCTTCTACTGATCCCGAGGGGATTCTTCCTTATGGGCGTGTTGTCGGTTGACAGTCTGGGGAATTGAAAGACAGGTTAAGCAAGCACTCACGCACACTGCGCCGCGCGCGCTTGTCCCTAGTAACCTCCTTTTCGTTCCTGTTTCCACTCGTCTTGCTGTTCTTCAGTGGGCTCACTCTGCCAAGTTAGCTGGTCATCCCGGTGTTCGAGGCACTCTGCGTCTATTCGCCAGCGCTTTTGGTGGCCGACTCAGGAGCGTGACACGCGTTCGTGGCTGCTTGTTCGGACTGCGCGCAGACTAAGTCGGGTAACTCTCCTCCTGCCGGTCGTCTCAGACCGCTCCCCATTCCTTCTCGACCATGGTCTCACATCGCCCTAGACTTCATTACCGGTCTGCCTTTGTCTGCGGGGAAGACTGTGATTCTTACGGTTGTCGATAGGTTCTCTAGGCGGCACATTTCATTCCCCTCGCTAAACTTCCTTCCGCTAAGGAGACGGCACAAATCATCATCGAATGTGTTCAGAATTCATGGCCTCCCGTTAGACGCCGTTTCAGACAGAGGCCCGCAATTCACGTCACAGTTTTGGAGGAGTTCTGTCGTTTGATTGGTGCGTCCGTCAGTCTCTCTTCCGGGTTTCATCCCCAGTCTAACGGTCCAAGCAGAGAGGGCCAATCAGACGATTGGTCGCATACTCACGCAGCCTTTCTTTCAGAAACCCTGCGTCTTGGGCAGAACAGCTCCCCTGGGCAGAATACGCTCACAACTCGCTTCCTTCGTCTGCTACCGGGTTATCTCCGTTTCAGAGTAGTCTGGGTTACCAGCCTCCTCTGTTCTCATCCCAGCTTGCCGAGTCCAGCGTTCCCTCCGCTCAAGCGTTTGTCCAACGTTGTGAGCGCACCTGGAGGAGGGTGAGGTCTGCACTTTGCCGTTACAGGGCACAGACTGTGAGAGCCGCCAATAAACGCAGGATTAAGAGTCCAAGGTATTTTTGCGGCCAGAGAGTGTGGCTTTCCACTCGCAACCTTCCTCTTACGACAGCTTCTCGTAAGTTGACTCCGCGGTTCATTGGTCCGTTCCGTGTCTCCCAGGTCGTCAATCCTTCGCTGTGCGACTGCTTCTTCCGCGACATCTTCGTCGCGTCCATCCTGTCTTCCATGTCTCCTGTGTCAAGCCCTTTCTTCGCACCCCGTTCGTCTTCCCTCCCCCTCCCGTCCTTGTCGAGAGCGCACCTATTTACAAGGTACGTAGGATCATGGACATGCGTTCTCGGGGACGGGTCACCAATACTTAGTGGATTGGGAGGGTTACGGTCCTGAGGAGAGAGTTGGGTTCCGTCTCGGGACGTGCTGGACCGTTCACTTATTGATGATTTCCTCCGTTGCCGCCAGGATTCCTCTCGAGTGCGCCAGGAGGCGCTCGGTGAGTGGGGGTACTGTCATGTTTTGTCTTAGATTGTCTTGTCATTTTGCTTTTCCCTCTGTTCATTTTCCCCCTGCTGGTCTTTTTAGGTTCGTTCCCCTTTTTCTCTCTCCCTTCCTCTCTCTCTTCTCTCTATCGTTCCGTTCCTGCTCCCAGCTGTTCCTATTCCCCTAATCAATCATTTAGTCTTCCCACACCTGTTCCCGATCCTTTTCCCTGATTAGAGTCCCTATTTCTCTCCTTGTTTTCCGTTCCTGCCCTGTCGGATCCTTGTCTATTGTTCACCGTGCTGTGTCTATGTATCGCCCTGTCGTGTCGTGTTTCCCTCAGATGCTGCGTGGTGAGCAGGTGTCTGAGTCTGCTACGTTCAAGTGCCTTCCCGAGGCAACCTGCAGTTCTTGATCAAGTCTCCAGTCTGTTCTCGTCATTACGAGTAGAATTATGCCTTTTGATTGTAAAGTTACTTTACTGGATTAAAGACTCTGTTTTTGCCAAGTCGCTTTTGGGTCCTCATTCACCTGCATAACAGTGTAGGTGACCAATAACATCTGCTAATCATGTGTATGTGACCAATAACATCTGCTAATCATGTGTATGTGACCAATAACATCTGCTAATCATGTGTATGTGACCAATAACATCTGCTAATCATGTGTATGTGACCAATAACATCTGCTAATCATGTGTATGTGGCCAATAACATCTGCTAATCATGTGTATGTGGCCAATAACATCTGCTAATCATGTGTATGTGACCAATAACATCTGCTAATCATGTGTATGTGGCCAACATCTCTTAATCATGTGTATGTGACCAATAACATCTGCTAATCATGTGTATGTGACCAATAACATCTGCTAATCATGTGTATGTGACCAATAACATCTGCTAACCATGTGTATGTGACCAATAACATCTGCTAATCATGTGTATGTGGCCAATAACATTTGATTTGATCCAATATTATTTGTCACACGCGCCGAATACAAGAGGCTTTATACCTTCAGGGTAAAAAACAAGTGTTAAGTAAAAAAATAGAAAATAAGAATAACAAATTAAAGAGCAGCTGTAAAATAACTAGCAAGGCTATATACAGGGGGTACCGGTACAGAGTCAATGTGGAGGCTATATACAGGGGGTACCGGTACAGAGTCAATGTGGAGGCTATATACAGGGGGTACCGGTACAGAGTCAATGTGGAGGCTATATACAGGGGGTACCGGTACAGAGTCAATGTGGAGGCTATATACAGGGGGTACCGGTACAGAGTCAATGTGGAGGCTATATACAGGGGTACCGGTACAGAGTCAATGTGGGAGAGCTATATACAGGGGGTACCGGTACAGAGTCAATGTGGAGACTATATGCAGGGGTACAGTACAAGAGTCAATGTCGACTATACAGGAAGTACCCGGTACAGAGTCAATGTGGAGGCTATATACAGGGGGTACGGTACAGAGTCAATGTGGAGACTATCTACAGGGGGTACGGTACAGAGTCAATGTGGAGGCTATATACAGGGGTACCGGTACAGAGTCAATGTGGAGACTATATACAGGGGGTACGGTACAGAGTCAATGTGGAGAGCTATACAGGGGGTACCGGTACAGAGTCAATGTGGAGACTATATACAGGGGGTACCGGTACAGAGTCAATGTGGAGACTATATACAGAATTGCAGTACAGAGTCAATGTGGAGACTATATACAGTGGGTACCGGTACAGAGTCAATGTGGAGGCTATATACTTTGGGGTGCCCGGTACAGAGTCAATGTGGAGGCTATATACAGAATTGCCGGTACAGAGTCAGTGTGGAGGCTATATACAGGGGTACCAGTACAGAGTCAATGTGGAGACTATATACAGGGGTACGGTACAGAGTCAATGTGGAGACTATATACAGGGGGTACCGGTACAGAGTCAATGTGGAGGCTATATACAGGGGTACCGGTACAGAGTCAATGTGGAGACTATATACAGTGGGTACCAGTAGAGTCAATGTGGAGGCTCTATACAGGGGGTACCGGTACAGAGTCAATGTGGAGACTATATACAGGGGTACGGTACAGAGTCAATGTGGAGACTATACAGGGGTACCGGTACAGAGTCAATGTGGAGGCTATATACAGGGTACCGGTACAGAGTCAATGTGGAGGCTATATACAGGGAGTACGGTACAGTGTCAATGTGGAGGCTATATACAGGGAATTTACGGTACAGAGTCAATGTGGAGGCTATATACAGGGGGTACTGGTACAGAGTCAATGTGGAGGCTATATACAGGGTACCGGTACAGAGTCAATGTGGAGGCTATATACAGGGGGGTACCGGTACAGAGTCAATGTGGAGGCTATATACAGGGGTACCAGTACAGAGTCAATGTGGAGACTATATACAGGGGGTACCAGTACAGGTCAATGTGGAGGCTATATACAGGGGTACCGGTACAGAGTCAGTGTGGAGGCCGGTACAGAGTCAGTGTGGAGGCTATATACAGGGTACGGTACAGAGTCAGTGTGGAGACTATATACAGGGGGTACCGGTACAGAGTCAATGTGGAGACTATATACAGGGGTACCGGTACAGAGTCAATGTGGAGGCTATATACAGGGGTACTGGTACAGAGTCAATGTGGAGGCTATACAGGGGAGTACTGGTACAGAGTCAATGTGGAGGCTATATACAGGGAGTACCGGTACAGGGTCAATATTGAGCCTACTATACAGGGAAGTACCGGTACGGAGTCAATGTGGAGACTATATACAGGGGTACCGGTACAGAGTCAATGTGCAGGCTATATACATGGGGTACCGGTACAGAGTCAATGTGGAGGCTATATACAGGGGGTACCGGTACAGAGTCAATGTGGAGGCTATATACAGGGGTACCGGTACAGAGTCAATGTGGAGACTATATACAGGGGTACCGGTACAGAGTCAATGTGGAGACTATATACAGGGGGTACCGGTACAGAGTCAATGTGGAGGCTATATACAGGGGTACCGGTACAGAGTCAATGTGGAGGCTATATACAGGGGTACCGGTACAGAGTCAATGTGGAGGCTATATACAGGGGGTACCGGTACAGAGTCAATGTGGAGACTATATACAGGGGTACCGGTACAGAGTCAATGTGGAGGCTATATACAGGGTGTTACGGTACAGAGTCAATGTGGAGGCTATATACAGGGGGTACCGGTACAGAGTCAATGTGGAGGCTATATACAGGGGGTACCGGTACAGAGTCAATGTGGAGGCTATATACAGGGGTGCCGGTACTGAGTCAGTGTGTGGAGGCTATATACAGGGGTACCGGTACAGAGTCAATGTGGAGGCTATATACAGGGGGTACCGGTACAGAGTCAATGTGGAGGCTATATACAGGGGGTACCGGTACAGAGTCAATGTGGAGGCTATATACAGGGGGTACCGGTACAGAGTCAATGTGGAGACTATATACAGGGGGTACCGGTACAGAGTCAATGTGGAGGCTATATACAGGGGGTACCGGTACAGAGTCAATGTGGAGGCTATATACAGGGGTACCGGTACAGAGTCAATGTGGAG
>NW_025754852.1:0-8522 GCF_021184085.1 Oncorhynchus gorbuscha
TAGTTCTATGGATGGTTCTATATGTAGTTCTATGGATGGTTCTATATGTAGTTCTATATGTAGTTATGGATGGTTCTATATGTAGTTCCATGGATGGTTCTATATGTAGTTCTGGATGGTTCTATGTAGTCTCTGGTTTCTATATGTAGTTCGTAGTTCCATGGATGGTTCTATATGTAGTTCTATATGTAGATGACGGTTCTATGTTGATCTATGGATGGTTCTATATGTGGTTCTATGGATGGTTCTATATGTAGTTCTATGGATGGTTCTATATGTTGTAGTTCTATGGATGGTTCTATATGTAGTTCCATGGATGGTTCTATGGATGGACGGTTCTATATGTCGTTCCATGGACGGTTCGTTCCATGGATGGTTATTTTTTTGTTGTTCTATGGATGGTTCTATATGTTGTTCTATGGATGGTTCTAAATGTAGTTCCATGGATGGTTCTATATGTAGTTCTATATGTAGTTCCATGGATGGTTCGGTTCCTATATGTTGATCTATGGATGGTTCTATATGTTAGTTCTATGGATGGTGATCTATATGTAGTTCTATGGATGGTTCACATATGTAGTTCTCTATATGTAGCCCTATGGATGGTTCTATATGTAGTTCTATGGATGGTTTCTATATGTAGTTCCATGGATGGTTCTATATGTAGTTCTGGATGGTTCTATATGTAGTTCCATGGATGGTTCTATATGTTGATCTATGGATGGTTCTATATGTAGTTCTATGGATGGTTCTATATGTAGTTCTATGGATGGTTCTATATGTAGTTCTCTATATGTAGTTCTATGGATAGTTCTATATGTAGTTCTATGGATGGTTCTATATGTAGTTCCATGGATGGTTCTATATGTAGTTCCATGGATGGTTCTATATGTAGTTCCATGGATGGTTCTATATGTAGTTCCATGGATGGTTCTATATGTAGTTCTATGGATGGTTCTATATGTAGTTCTATGGATGGTTCTATATGTAGTTCCATGGATGGTTCTATATGTAGTTCCATGGATGGTTCTATATGTAGTTCCATGGATGGTTCTATATGTCGTTCCATGGATGGTTCTATATGTAGTTCTATGGATGGTTCTATATGTAGTTCTATGGATGGTTCTATATGTAGTTCCATGGATGGTTCTATATGTAGTTCCATGGATGGTTCTATATGTAGTTCCATGGATGGCTCTATATGTAGTTCCATGGATGGTTTGAAATGTTGTTCCATGGATGGTTCTATATGTAGTTCCATGGATGGTTCTATATGTAGTTCCATGGATGGTTCTATATGTAGTTCTATGGATGGTTCTATATGTAGTTCTATGGATGGTTCTATATGTAGTTCTATGGATGGTTCTATATGTAGTTCCATGGATGGTCCTATATGTAGTTCCATGGATGGTTCTATATGTAGTTCCATGGATGGTTCTATATGTAGTTCTATGGATGGTTCTATATGTAGTTCTATGGATGGTTCTATATGTAGTTTTATATGTAGTTCCATGGATGGTTCTATATGTAGTTCTATGGATGGTTCTATATGTAGTTCCATGGACGGTTCTATATGTTGATCTATGGATGGTTCTATATGTAGTTCTATGGATGGTTCTATATGTAGTTCTATGGATGGTTCTATATGTTGATCTATGGATGGTTCTATATGTAGTTCCATGGATGGTTCTATATGTAGTTCCATGGATGGTTCTATATGTAGTTCCATGGACGGTTCTATATGTCGTTCCATGGACGGTTCTATATGTCGTTCCATGGATGGTTATTTTTTGTTGTTCTATGGATGGTTCTATATGTTGTTCTATATGTAGTTCTATGGATGGTTCTATATGTAGTTCTATGGATGGTTCTATATGTAGTTCTATGGATGGTTCTATATGTAGTTCTATGGATGGTTCTATATGTAGTTCTATGGATGGTTCTATATGTAGTTCTATGGATGGTTCTATATGTTGTTCTATATGTAGTTCTATGGATGGTTCTATATGTAGTTCTATGGATGGTTCTATATGTAGTTCTATGGATGGTTCTATATGTTGTTCTATGGATGGTTCTATATGTCGTTCCATGGATGGTTATTTTTTGTTGTTCTATGGATGGTTCTATATGTTGTTCTATATGTAGTTCTATGGATGGTTCTAAATGTTGTTCCATGGATGGTTCTATATGTAGTTCTATATGTAGTTCCATGGACGGTTCTATATGTTGATCTATGGATGGTTCTATATGTAGTTCTATGGATGGTTCTATATGTAGTTCTATGGATGGTTCTATATGTAGTTCTCTATATGTAGTTCTATGGATGGTTCTATATGTAGTTCTATGGATGGTTCTATATGTAGTTCCATGGATGGTTCTATATGTAGTTCCATGGATGGTTCTATATGTTGTTCTATATGTAGTTCTATGGATGGTTCTATATGTAGTTCTATGGATGGTTCTAAATGTTGTTCTATGGATGGTTCTATATGTTGTTCTATGGATGGTTCTATATGTAGTTCTATGGATGGTTCTATATGTTGTTCTATGGATGGTTCTATATGTAGTTCCATGGATGGTTATTTTTTGTTGTTCTATGGATGGTTCTATATGTTGTTCTATATGTAGTTCTATGGATGGTTCTAAATGTTGTTCCATGGATGGTTCTATATGTTGTTCCATGGATGGTTCTATATGTTGTTCTATGGATGGTTCTATATGTTGTTCTATGTGATTGTTCTAGGTGATTAGGTGTAACTCACAAAGTCAAAGTCTCCGTCCTGCGGAACTTTCCAGTTGTCAGGGAAGACGTTCTTAGCCTGGCTGATGTGATAGCCTGGTTCCTGCTGCCGGTTATGGTTATAGCTCTCCTGTTGGACCTTAGAGTCCTGCTTGTCAAAGTAGTCCATGAAGGAGGGTCTCAGGGCCTGCTGGGAGGTGGGGTGTCCTGTGCAGAGAGAAGGAAACATTTACTCTACTCTCCCCAATGAATAACAAAACCACACGGTGTGGAGGGAGGTAGAGCTAGGCATGTTGGAGTAATGAACACATGTTAAAGGGATACTTCCGGATCATTTTGTCTCCGTTTCCAGTATGAAGGAAGTTGGAGGTAGTTTCGTGAGCCGCTATGACTATGGGTATCAGCTAGCATTATGGGTATCTGCGAGCATGCTAGCTGTTCCCATAGAGACTTCTAAGTGATTGCGCTAACGCTAGTTAGCAACTTCCTTCAAACTGTACGCAGAAACATAAAAATGGTTTCCACGAGGTCATTGACTCTGGGAAGTAGATTAAGAGCCTCATTGCCAAAATCCTGATGTATCCCTTGAATATAATAATTTTCTAACTGTGAAGATTTATATCTAGGAGGAATAGACAAAGTTTTAAAATATACTGACCAAAAATATAAAAACGCCTGTAAAGTGTTTCAAGAACTGAAATAAAAGAGCCCAGAAATGTTCCACATGCACAAAAAGCTCATTTCCCAAGCGACTTACAGCTGTAATCGCAGCAAAAGGTGGCGCTACAAAGTATTAACTTAAGGGGGCTGAATAATTTTGCACGCCCAATTTTTCAGTTTTTGATTTGTTAAAAAAGTTTGAAATATCCAATAAATGTCGTTCCACTTCATGATTGTGTCCCACTTGTTGTTGATTCTTCACAAAAAATACAGTTTTATATCTTTATGTTTGAAGCCTGAAATGTGGCAAAAGGTCGCAAAGTTCAAGGGGGCCGAATACTTTCGCAAGGCACTGTATATCCCTGTTAGTGAGCCTTTCCCCCCCAAGATAATCAATCCACCTGACAGGTGTGGCATATCAAGAAGATGATTAAATAGCATGATTATTACACAGGTGCACCTTGCGCTGGGGACAATAAAAGGCCACTAAAAAGGTGCAGTTTTGTCACAACACAATGCCAAAGATATCTATATTTTTGAGGGAATGTGCAATTGGCATGCTGCCTACAAGAATGTCCACCAGAGCTGTTGCCAGATAATTGAATGTTCATTTCTCTACCACAACATCGTGATAGAGAATTTGGCAGTACGTCCAACCGGCATCACAACCACAGACCACATGTAACCACGCCAGCCCAGGACCTCCTCAACCGCAGACCACATGTAACCACGCCAGCCCAGGACCTCCTCAACCGCAGACTACATGTAACCACGCCAGCCCAGGACCTCCTCAACCGCAGACCACATGTAACCACGCCAGCCCAGGACCTCTACATCCGACTTCTTCACCTGCTGAATAATCTGAGATCAGCCACCGGGGCGGCAGGGTAGCCTAGTGGTTAGAGCGTTGGACTAGTAACCGGACTGTTGCAAGTTCAAATCCCGAGCTGACAAGGTACAAATCTGTCGTTCTGCCCTTGAACAGGCAGTTAACCCACTGTTCCTAAGCCGTTATTGAAAATAAGAATTTGTTCTTAAGAATTTGCCTGGTAAAATAAAATAAATAAAATCCCGGATAGCTGATGAAACTGAATATTACTGTCTGTAATAAAGCCCTTTTGTGGGGGAAAACTCATTCCGATTGACTGGACCTGGCTCCCAGTGGGTAGGCCTATGGCTGGACCTGGCTCCCCAGTGGGTGGGCCTATGGCTGGACCTGGCTCCCCAGTGGGTAGGCCTATGGCTGGACCTGGCTCCCAGTGGGTAGGCCTATGGCTGGACCTGGCTCCCCAGTGGGTGGGCCTATGGCTGGACCTGGCTCCCCAGTGGGAAGGCCTATGGCTGGACTTGGCTCCCCAGTGGGAAGGCCTATGGCTGGACCTGGCTCCCCAGTGGGTAGGCCTATGTCTGGACCTGGTACCCCAGTGGGTAGGCCTATGGCTGGACCTGGTTCCCCAGTGGGTAGACCTATGGCTGGACCTGGCTCCCCAGTGGGTAGGCCTATGGCTGGACCTGGCTCCCCAGTGGGTGGGCCTATGGCTGGACCTGGCTCCCCAGTGGGAAGGCCTATGGCTGGACCTGGCTCCCCAGTGGGTAGGCCTATGGCTGGACCTGGCTCCCCAGTGGGAAGGCCTATGGCTGGACCTGGCTCCCCAGTGGGTGGGCCTATGGCTGGACCTGGCTCTCCAGTGGGAATGCCTATGGCTGGACCTGGCTCCCCAGTGGGTAGGCCTATGGCTGGACCTGGCTCCCCAGTGGGAATGCCTATGGCTGGACCTGGCTCCCCAGTGGGTAGGCCTATGGCTGGACCTGGTTCCCCAGTGGGTGGGCCTATGGCTGGACCTGGCTCCCTAGTGGGTAGGCCTATGGCTGGACCTGGCTCCCCAGTGGGTAGGCCTATGGCTGGACCTGGCTCCCCAGTGGGTAGGCCTATGGCTGGACCTGGCTCTCCAGTGGGAAGGCCTATGGCTGCGCCCAGTCTTGTGAAATCCATAGATTATGGTCTATGAAGTTATTTGAATTGACTGACTTCCTTACATGAGCTGTAACTCAGGAATTGTTGTATTTTGCATTGATATATTTGTTTCCAGTAGCAACACTACTATACTAAAGACAGAGACAGTTACAGGACAGAGGTCCTGAGGTTGGGGTTTAAGTCTTTCTCCATGTGCATCTAGTCTCAAATCAAATAAAAATGTATCACAAAAACTAGATAATGTCAGCTACATCCTAATGGGTACTACGCTGACAGCTCACTATAATAAATATAACAAAATGATCACAAAATATACTATGTTACAGCCTACGGTACTATCCTGACAAGCTCTACTCACTCCTCATTGAGCCTTCATCGTTGTCCTCCTCATCACTGTTGATGACCATGGTTCCCAGGTCTGCCTCTAACATGGTACTGCCGTGCTCGATCATGGTCTGAGCTCCGTCACTCATGGTGCTGGTAGCTCTCATGGTGCCAGCCCCCTCTGACCCAGACTTCACCATGGTGTGGGAGTCCACTTCCACCTCCTCTTCCTGGACACAGAGAGAGAGGACAGTCAGGTCAATCAAACTAACTTGTAAAGTCCTTTTTACATCAGCAGGTGGACAGTGAGGTGCTGGGATTCATTCATACAAATACCCACTAACTGCAGAATGTGCAGGCCCAAACCTGAGCTGTGTAGAAGGACATGTTACCCAGGAAATAAAAAATTACATTCAAAGTATCAACTGCAAATATATCAAATGTGTGCTGGCCCATTATTCTGCTTTCATACTAGGTATCTATTAACACAAAAACAACCTTTTAAGTATAAAATAAGCATTGGTCTTAAGCAACAAAAGCACTAATGTGTAATCCACCCATGCTCTACCAAGGTTTTCCAACACACAGCTTTAACCTACTACAGTAGTTATGTTAGTATATTGTACTTCAACACAGGTTGCTTAGGATTCAAACCTTCTTTGTGGAAGAATGTAGGACTGGCATTTGGACATGAGCTAGCTGACGTTATTCTAAAATGGATGAAATTATTTCAAATCAATCTACACACAATACCCAATGAGGACAAAGCAAAAACAGGTTGACATTTTTGTAACTTTGAAACTACCTTATTTACATAAAGGTATTTCTGGGGGGTCTGAATACTTTCGGAATGCACTGTATGTTGAATGAGCATGGAGACGAGAGCCTCACAAGTTTGACGAAATTACCTTTACACATTGACCTTTACACAATGACCTTTACACAATGACCTTTACATAATGACCTTTACATAATGACCTTTACATAATGACCTTTACATAATGACCGTTATATATTTCAGTCTAACATGGCTATTGACTTACTTTTGGAGCTTTTGGAGCATAGGGTAGACAAATTATATTAAATTATATATAGCTCTTTTATGAATTGTTGAGGTCAGCTGTTGTTGTCTAGCTCTAGCTAGCTAGCTAATGGCAAAAGTAATTTGTGTCAAGGTTCCATGACGTTTTCTTTGCCTGTTCAGCAGACTGGTGTTAGCTAACTATTAAGATACGTTTTATTGGTGTCATATTGACTTAGATGAAATGGGGGGAATATTTTAATATAACATTCAGCATCAACCAATCCCCTACTTGTAGTTGACGATCATCTATAACGCCCCTAGAAGCCCAGCCATTGAGGCAGCTTGGTGAACATGTCTGAACCCAGCTGCTTTAATGGCTGTGTACTGTGTACATAGATCCTAGACTAAACTATACGTACAGAGTCGTCCTCCTCCTCCAGCTCTCTCTGCTGCTCCTGTTGTCTCTTAGCCTTCATCTCCATGGACTCAGTGATCAGGTCTCTCAGGATGGTGACTGGCTTGGCGGCCGTGATGAACGGATGCTACAGGAGAGAGAGAGGAAGGCAGTAAGTTGATGAAGCTCCACATGCCTGCCAGTGGTTTAATATGTTGGTAGAGGAAGGGACAGCATAGACAGATAACTGTCAAGGTGCTATGCTCTGATGAGCTACAGAAGACCACACTATGATGTTCTACCAGTATACAGGAGTCTGTCTGTCTGACTCACCTGTGGTAGTCGTCCGTCCGTCTGTGTCTCACCTGTGGTAGTCGTCCGTCCGTCTGTGTCTCACCTGTGGTAGTCGTCCGTCCGTCTGTGTCTCACCTGTGGTAGTCGTCCGTCCGTCTGTGTCACACCTGTGGTAGTCGTCTGTCTGTGTGTGTCTCACCTGTGGTAGTCGTCTGTCTGTGTGTGTCTCACCTGTGGTAGTCGTCCGTCCGTCTGTGTCTCACCTGTGGTAGTCGTTCGTCCGTCTGTGTCTCACCTGTGGTAGTCGTTCGTCCGTCTGTGTCTCACCCGCGGTAGTCGTCCGTCCGTCTGTGTCTCACCCGCGGTAGTCGTCCGTCCGTCTGTGTCTCACCTGCGGTAGTCGTCCGTCCGTCTGTGTCTCACCTGCGGTAGTCGTCCGTCAGTCTGTGTCTCACCTGCGGTAGTCGTCCGTCCGTCTGTGTCTCACCTGTGGTAGTCGTCCGTCCATCCGTGTCTCACCTGCGGTAATCGTCCGTCAATCCGTGTCTCACCTGCGGTAGTAGTCCGTGTGTGTCTCACCTGCGGTAGTCATCCGTCCGTCCGTGTCTCACCTGCGGTAGTAGTCCGTGTGTCTCACCTGCGGTAGTAGTCGTCCGTCCGTCTGTGTCTCACCTGCGGTAGTCGTCCGTCCGTGTCTCACCTGCGGTAGTCGTCCGTCCGTCTGTGTCTCACCTGCGGTAGTCGTCCGTCCGTCTGTGTCTCACCTGCGGTAGTCGTCCGTCCGTCTGTGTCTCACCTGTGGTAGTCGTCCGTCCGTCCTTCCATCCGTGTCTCACCTGCGGTAGTCGTCCGTCCGTCCTTCCATCCGTGTCTCACCTGCGGTAGTCGTCCGTCCGTCCGTCCGTGTCTCACCTGGGGTAGTCGTCCGTCCGTCCGTGTCTCACCTGCGGTAGTCGTCCGTCCGTCCGTGTCTCACCTGCGGTAGTCGTCCGTCCATCCGTGTCTCACCTGCGGTAATCGTCCGTCAATCCGTGTCTCACCTGCGGTAGTAGTCCGTGTGTGTCTCACCTGCGGTAGTCATCCGTCCGTCCGTGTCTCACCTGCGGTAGTA
>NW_025754853.1:0-8521 GCF_021184085.1 Oncorhynchus gorbuscha
GGCACTTGAACCAAACAGACTCAGACACCTGCTCACCACGCAGCATCTGAGGAAAACACGACACGACAGGGCGATACACAAACACAGCACGGTGAATTCTAGACAAGGAACCGACAGGGCAGAAACGAATAACAAGGAGAGAAATAGGGACTCTAATCAGGGAAAATGATCGGGAACAGGTGTGGGAAGACTAAATGATTGATTAGGGGAATAGGAACAGCTGGGAGCAGGAACGGAACGATAGAGAGAAGAGAGAGCGGGAGAGTGAGAGAGGGAGGGGGAGAGAGAGGGATAGAAAGAGGGAAAGAACCTAATAAGACCAGCAGAGGGAAATGAATAGAAGGAGAAGAACAGGGACAAGGCATGATAATCAATGACAAAACATGACAGTACCCCCCCACTCACCGAGCGCCTCCTGGCGCACTCGAGGAGGAATCCTGGCGGCAACGGAGGAAATCATCAATGAGTGAACGGTCCAGCACGTCCCGAGACGGAACCCAACTCCTCTCCTCAGACCGTAACCCTCCCAATCCACTAAGTATTGGTGATCCCGTCCCCGAGAACGCATGTCCATGATCTTATGTACCTTGTAAATAGGTGCGCTCTCGACAAGGACGGGAGGGGGAGGGAAGACGAACGGAAGTGCGAAGAAAGGGCTTGACACAGGAGACATGGAAGACAGGGATGACGCGACGAAGATGTCGCGGAAGAAGCAGTCGCACAGCGACAGGATTGACGACCTGGGAGACACGGAACGGACCAATGAACCGCGGAGTCAACTTACGAGAAGCTGTCGTAAGAGGAAGGTTGCGAGTGGAAAGCCACACTCTCTGGCCGCAACAATACCTTGGACTCTTAATCCTGCGTTTATTGGCGGCTCACAGTCTGTGCCCTGTAACGGCAAAGTGCAGACCTCACCCTCCTCCAGGTGCGCTCACAACGTTGGACAAACGCTTGAGCGGAGGGAACGCTGGACTCGGCAAGCTGGGATGAGAACAGAGGAGGCTGGTAACCCAGACTACTCTGAAACGGAGATAACCCGGTAGCAGACGAAGGAAGCGAATTGTGAGCGTATTCTGCCCAGGGGAGCTGTTCTGCCCAAGACGCAGGGTTTCTGAAAGAAAGGCTGCGTAGTATGCGACCAATCGTCTGATTGGCCCTCTCTGCTTGACCGTTAGACTGGGGATGAAACCCGGAAGAGAGACTGACGGACGCACCAATCAAACGACAGAACTCCCTCCAAAACTGTGATGTGAATTGCGGGCCTCTGTCTGAAACGGCGTCTAACGGGAGGCCATGAATTCTGAATACATTCTCGATAATGATTTGTGCCGTCTCCTTAGCGGAAGGAAGTTTAGCGAGGGGGAATGAAATGTGCCGCCTTAGAGAACCTATCGACAACCGTAAGAATCACAGTCTTCCCCGCAGACAAAGGCAGACCGGTAATGAAGTCTAGGGCGATGTGAGACCATGGTCGAGAAGGAATGGGGAGCGGTCTGAGACGACCGGCAGGAGGAGATTACCCGACTTAGTCTGCGCGCAGTCCGAACAAGCAGCCACGAAAACGGCGCGTGTCACGCTCCTGAGTCGGCCACCAAAGCGCTGGCGAATAGACGCAGTGTGCGTGAGTGCTTGCTTAACCTGTCTTTTCAATTCCCCAGACTGTTAACCCGACAACACGCCCATAAGGGAAGAATCCCCTCGGGATCAGTAGAAGCCACAGAAGAACTAAACAGACGGGATAAGGCATCAGGCTTGGTGTTCTTGCTACCCGGACGGTAAGAAATCACAAACTCGAAACGAGCGAAAAACAACGCCCAACGAGCTTGACGGGCATTAAGTCGTTTGGCAGAACGGATGTACTCAAGGTTCTTATGGTCTGTCCAAACGACAAAGAACGGTCGCCCCCTCCACCACTGTCGCCATTCGCCTAGGGCTAAGCGGATGGCGAGCAGTTCACGGTTACCCACATCATAGTTGCGCTCCAGATGGCGACAGGCGATGAGAAAAATAAGCGCAAGGATGAACCTTATCGTCAGACTGGAAGCGCTGGGATAGAATGGCTCCCACGCCTACCTCTGAACGTCAACTCGACAATGAATTGTCTAGTGACGTCAGGAGTAACGAGGATAGGAGCGGACGTAAAACGTTCTTTTAGAAGATCAAAAGCTCCTGGGCGGAACCGGACCACTTAAAACACGTCTTGACAGAAGTAAGAGCTGTGAGAGGTAGCAACTTGACCGAAATTACGAATGAAACGCCGATAGAAATTAGCGAAACCTAAAAGCGCTGCAACTCGACACGTGACCTTGGAACGGGCCAATCACTGACAGCTTGACCTTAGCGGAATCCATCTGAATGCCTTCAGCGGAAATAACGGAACCGAGAAAAGTAACGGAGGAGACATGAAAAGAGCACTTCTCAGCCTTTACGTAGAGACAATTCTCTAAAGGCGCTGTAGAACACGCGAACGTGCTGAACATGAATCTCGAGTGACGGAGAAAAATCAGGATATCGTCAAGATAGACAAAAACAAAGATGTTCAGCATGTCTCTCAGAACATCATTAACTAATGCCTGAAAACAGCTGGCGCATTGGCGCAGACCGAACGGCAGAACCCGGTACTCAAAATGCCCTAACGGAGTGTTAAACGCCGTTTTCCACTCGTCCCCCTCTCTGATGCGCACGAGATGGTAAGCGTTACGAAGGTCCAACTTAGTAAAGCACCTGGCTCCCTGCAGAATCTCGAAGGCTGATGACATAAGGGGAAGCGGATAACGATTCTTAACCGTTATGTCATTCAGCCTCGGGATAATCCACGCAGGGGCGCAGAGCACCCGTCCTTCTTCTTCACAAAAGAACCCCGCCCCGGCCGGGAGAGGAAGAAGGCACTATGGTACCGGCGTCAAGAGACACAGACAAATAATCCTCGAGAGCCTTACGTTCGGGAGCCGACAGAGAGTATAGTCTACCCCGAGGAGGAGTGGTCCCCGGAAGGAGATCAATACTACAATCATACGACCGGTGAGGAGGAAGGGAGTTGGCTCGGGACCGACTGAAGACCGTGCGCAGATCATGATATTCCTCCGGCACTCCTGTCAAATCGCCAGGTTCCTCCTGAGAAGTAGGAACAGAAGAAACGGGAGGGATGGCAGACATTAAACACTTCACATGACAAGAAACGTTCCAGGATAGGATAGAATTACTAGACCAATTAATAGAAGGATTATGACATACTAGCCAGGATGACCCAAAACAACAGGTGTAAACGGTGAACGGAAAATCAAAAAAGAAATAGTCTCACTGTGGTTACCAGATACTGTGAGGGTTAAAGGTAGTGTCTCAAATCTGATACTGGGAAGATGACTACCATCTAAGGCGAACATGGGCGTAGGCTTCTCTAACTCTCTGAAAGGAATGTCATGTTTCCGAACCCATGCTTCGTCCATGAAACAACCCTCAGCCCCAGAGTCTATCAAGGCACTACATGTAGCACCCGAACCGGTCCAGCGTAGATGGACCGACAAAGTAGTACAGGATCTTGATGGAGAGACTTGAGTAGTTGCGCTCACCTGTAGCCCTCCGCTTACAGATGAGCTCTGGCTTTTACTGGACATGAATTAACAAAATGTCCAGCAACTCCGCAATAGAGGCACAGGCGGTTGGTGATCCTCCGTTCCCTCTCCTTAGTCGAGATGCGAATCCCTCCCAGCTGCATGGGCTCAGTTTCTGAGCCAGAGGAGGGAGATGGTTGCGATGCGGAGCAGGGAAACACTGTTGATGCGAGCTCTCTTCCACGAGCCCGGTGACGAAGATCTACCCGTCGTTCTATGCGGATGGCGAGAGCAATCAAAGAGTCCACATCTGAAGGAACCTCCCGGGAGAGAATCTCATCCTTAACCACTGCGTGGAGTCCCTCCAGAAAACGAGCGAGCAGCGCCGGCTCGTTCCACTCACTAGAGGCAGCAAGAGTGCGAAACTCAATAGAATAATAATATATAATATAATATATGCCATTTAGCAGACGCTTTTATCCAAAGCGACTTACAGTCATGTGTGCATACATTCTACGTATGGGTGGTCCCGGGAATCGAACCCACTACCCTGGCGTTACAAGCGCCATTCTCTACCAACTGAGCTACAGAAGGACCATAATGGACCGTTCACCTTGGCATAAGGAAGCCAGGGCCCTAGAAGCCTCCCTACCAAAAACTGAACGGTCAAAAACCCGAATCATCTCCCTCTTTAAAGTTCTGGAACTTGTTAGAGCAATCAGCCCTTGCCTCCCAGATACCTGTGCCCCATTCTCGAGCCCGGCCAGTAAGGAGTGAAATGACGTAAGCAACCCGAGCTCTCTCTCTAGAGTATGTGTTGGGTTGGAGAGAGAACACAATCTCACACTGCGTGAGAGAAAGGAGCGGCACTCAGTGGGCTGCCCGGAGTAGCAAGGTGGGTTATTAACCCTAGGTTCTGGAGGCTCGGCAGGCCAGGAAGTAACAGGTGGCACGAGACGAAGACTCTGGAACTGTCCAGAGAGGTCGGAAACCTGAGCGGCCAGGTTCTCCACGGCATGGCGAGCAGCAGACAATTCCTGCTCGTGTCTGCCGAGCATGGCTCCTTGGATCTCGACGGCAGTGTAACGAGCGTCTGAAGTCGCTGGGTCCATTCCTTGGTCGGTTCCTTCTGTCATGCAGGTGAAAGAGGACCCAAAAGCGACTTGGCGAAAACAGAGTCTTTAATCCAGTAAAGTAAATACAATCAAAAAACACAACTTTCACTCGAAATGACGAGGACAAACTGGAGACTCGATCTTGAACAGCAGGTGAACAGCAGGTTGCCTCGGGAAGGCACTTGAACCAAACAGACTCAGACACCTGCTCACCACGCAGCATCTGAGGAAAACACGACACGACAGGGCGATACACAAACACAGCACGGTGAATTCTAGACAAGGAACCGACAGGGCAGAAACGAATAACAAGGAGAGAAATAGGGACTCTAATCAGGGAAAAGGATCGGGAACAGGTGTGGGAAGACTAAATGATTGATTAGGGGGAATAGGAACAGCTGGGAGCAGGAACGGAACGATAGAGAGAAGAGAGAGCGGGAGAGTGAGAGAGGGAGGGGGAGAGAGAGGGATAGAAAGAGGGAAAGAACCTAATAAGACCAGCAGAGGGAAACGAATAGAAGGAGAAGAACAGGGACGAGCTCTGAAGCAAGCTTCCAGAAAATTGGAACGGAAATGGCGCCACACCAAACTGGAAGTCTTCCGACTAGCTTGGAAGGATGGTACCGTGCAGTACCGAAGAGCCCTTACTGCTGCTCGATCGTCCTATTTTTCTAACTTAATTGAGGAAAATAAGAACAATCCGAAATTCCTTTTTGATACTGTGGCAAAGCTAACTAAAAAGCAGCATTCCCCAAGAGAGGATGACTTGCACTTTAGCAGTGATAAATTCATGAACTTCTTTGAGGAAAAGATTATGATTATTAGAAAGCAAATTACGGACTCCTCTTTAAACCTGCGTATTCCTCCAAACCTCAGTTGTCCTGAGTCTGCACAACTCTGCCAGGACCTAGGATCAAGAGGAGACGCCAAGTGTTTTAGTACTATATCTCTTGACACAATGATGAAAATAATCATGGCCTCTAAACCTTCAAGCTGTATACTGGACCCTATTCCAACTAAACTACTGAAAGAGCTGCTTCCTGTGCTTGGCCCTCCTATGTTGAACATAATAAACGGCTCTCTATCCACTGGATGTGTACCAAACTCACTAAAAGTGGCAGTAATAAAGCCTCTCTTGAAAAAGCCAAACCTTGACCCAGAAAATATAAAAACTATCGGCCTATATCAAATCTTCCATTCCTCTCAAAGATTTTAGAGAAGGCTGTTGCGCAGCAACTCACTGCCTTCCTGAAGACAAACAATGTATACGAAATGCTTCAGTCTGGTTTTAGACCCCATCATAGCACTGAGACGGCACTTGTGAAGGTGGTAAATGACATTTTGATGGCATCGGACCGAGGCTCTGCATCTGTCCTCGTGCTCCTAGACCTTAGTGCTGCTTTTGATACCATCGATCACCACATTCTTTTGGAGAGATTGGAAACCCAAATTGGTCTACACGGACATGTTCTGGCCTGGTTTAGGTCTTATCTGTCGGAAAGATATCAATTTGTCTCTGTGAATGGTTTGTCCTCTGACAAATCAACTGTACATTTCGGGGTGTTCCTCAAGGTTCTGTTTTAGGACCACTATTGTTTTCACTATATATTTTACCTCTTGGGGATGTTATTCGAAAACATAATGTAAACTTTCACTGCTATGCGGATGACACACAGCTGTACATTTCAATGAAACACGGTGAAGCACCAAAATTGCCTCGCTAGAAGCATGTGTTTCAGACATAAGGAAGTGGATGGCTGCAAACTTTCTACTATTAAACTCGACAAAACAGAGATGCTTGTTCTAGGTCCCAAGAAACAAAGAGATCTTCTGTTGAATCTGACAATTAATCTTAATGGTTGTACAGTCGTCTCAAATAAAACTGTGAAGGACCTCGGCGTTACTCTGGACCCTGATCTCTCTTTTGAAGAACATATCAAGACCATTTCAGGACAGCTTTTTTTTCCATCTACGTAACATTGCAAAAATCAGAAACTTTCTGTCCAAAAATGATGCAGAAAAATTAATCCATGCTTTTGTCACTTTGTGTTAGACTACTGCAATGCTCTATTTTCCGGCTACCCCCGGATAAAGCACTAAATAAACTTCAGTTAGTGCTAAATACGGCTGCTAGAATCCTGACTAGAACCAAAAAATTTGATCATATTACTCCAGTGCTAGCCTCTCTACACTGGCTTCCTGTCAAAGCAAGGACTGATTTCAAGGTTTTACTGCTAACCTACAAAGCATTACATGGGCTTGCTCCTACCTACTCTCTGATTTGGTCCTGCCGTACATACCTATACGTACGCTACGGCCACAAGACGCAGGCCTCCTAATTGTCCCTAGAATTTCTAAGCAAACAGCTGGAGGCAGGGCTTTCTCCTCATAGAGCTCCATTTTTATGGAACCTGCCTACCCATGTCAGAGACGAAACTCCGGTCTCAACCTTTAAGTCTTTACTGAAGACTCATCTCTCTTCAGTGGGTCATGATTGAGTGTAGTCTGGCCCAGGAGTGGGAAGGTGAACGGAAAGGCTCTGAGCAACGAACCGCCTTGCTGTCCCTGCCTGGCCTGCTCCCCTCTTTTTCCACTGGGATTCTGCCTCTAACCCTGTTACGGGGCTGAGTCACTGGCTTGGGGCTCTCTCGTGCCGTCCCTGGGGGGTGCGCCACCTGGGTGGGTTGATTCACTGTTGTGGTCGGCCTGTCTGGGTTTCCCTTTGGGTTGTACCGTGTCGGAGATCTTTGTGGGCTATACTCGGCCTTGTCTCAGGATGGTAAGTTGGTGGTTGTAGATTTCCTCTAGTGGTGTGTGGGGGCTGTGCTTGGCAAAGTGGGGGGGGTTATATCCTTCCTGCTTTGGCCCCAGTCCGGGGTGTCCTCGATGGGGCCACAGTGTCTCCTGACCCCCTCCTGTCTCAGCCTCCAGTATTTATGCTGCAGTAGTTTATGTGTCGGGGGGCTAGGTCAGTTTGTTTATCTGGAGTACTTCTCCTGTCCTATTCGGTGTCCTGTGTAAATCTAAGTGCGTTCTTCTAATTCTCTCCTTCTCTCCTTTCTTCTCTCGGAGGACCTGAGCCCTAGAACCATGCCCCAGGACTACCTGACATGATGACTCCTTGCTGTCCCCAGTCCACCTGGCCATGCTGCTGCTCCAGTTTCAACTGGTTGGGCCCTAGGACCATGTCCAGACTACCTGACATGAGGACTCCTTGCTGTCCCCAGTCCACCTGGCCATGCTCCTCTGCTCCAGTTTCAACTGTTCTGCCTTACTATTATTCAACCATGCTGGTCATTTATGAACATTTGAACATCTTGGCCACGTTCTGTTATAATCTCCACCGGCACAGCCAGAAGAGGACTGGCCACCCCACATATGCTCTCTAATTTCTCTTTCTCTCTCTCGGAGGACCTGAGCCCTAGGACCGTGCCCCAGGACTACCTGGACATGATGGCTCCTTGCCGTCCCCAGTCCACCTGACTGTGCTGCTGCTCCAGTTTCAACTGTTCTGCCTTATTATTATTTGACCATGCTGGTCATTTATGAACATTTGAACATCTTGGTCATTTTCTGTTATATCTCTACCCGGCACAGCCAGAAGAGGACTGGCCACCCCACATAGCCCGGTTCCTCTCTAGGTTTCCCTAGGCTTGGCCTTTCTAGGGAGTTTTTCCTAGCCACCGCGTGTTTTTTTTCTTTACACCTGCATTGTTTGCTGTTTGGGGTTTTAGGCTGGGTTTCTGTACAGCACTTTGAGATATCAGCTGATGTACGAAGGGCTATATAAATAAATTTGATTTGATTTGATTTGATTTGACAAGGCATGATAATCAATGACAAAACATGACA
>NW_025754854.1:0-8519 GCF_021184085.1 Oncorhynchus gorbuscha
CCTGTGGGATTCAACTGGTGGCAGCAATAGACTAGGTTACGGCCCTGTGGGATTCAACTGGTGGCAGCAATAGACTAGGTTACGGCCCTGTGGGATTCAACTGGTGGCAGCAATAGACTAGGTTACGGCCCTGTGGGATTCAACTGGTGGCAGCAATAGACTAGGTTACGGCCCTGTGGGATTCAACTGGTGGCAGCAATAGACTAGGTTACGGCCCTGTGGGATTCAACTGGTGGCAGCAATAGACTAGGTTACGGCCCTGTGGGATTCAACTGGTGGCAGCAATAGACTAGGTTACGGCCCTGTGGGATTCAACTGGTGGCAGCAATAGACTGGGTTACGGCCCTGTGGGATTCAACTGGTGGCAGCAATAGACTGGGTTACGGCCCTGTGGGATTCAACTGGTGGCAGCAATAGACTGGGTTACGGCCCTGTGGGATTCAACTGGTGGCAGCAATAGACTGGGTTACGGCCCTGTGGGATTCAACTGGTGGCAGCAATAGACTGGGTTACGGCCCTGTGGGATTCAACTGGTGGCAGCAATAGACTGGGTTACGGCCCTGTGGGATTCAACTGGTGGCAGCAATAGACTGGGTTACGGCCCTGTGGGATTCAACTGGTGGCAGCAATAGACTGGGTTACGGCCCTGTGGGATTCAACTGGTGGCAGCAATAGACTGGGTTACGGCCCTGTGGGATTCAACTGGTGGCAGCAATAGACTGGGTTACGGCCCTGTGGGATTCAACTGGTGGCAGCAATAGACTGGGTTACGGCCCTGTGGGATTCAACTGGTGGCAGCAATAGACTGGGTTACGGCCCTGTGGGATTCAACTGGTGGCAGCAATAGACTGGGTTACGGCCCTGTGGGATTCAACTGGTGGCAGCAATAGACTGGGTTACGGCCCTGTGGGATTCAACTGGTGGCAGCAATAGACTAGGTTACGGCCCTGTGGGATTCAACTGGTGGCAGCAATAGACTAGGTTACGGCCCTGTGGGATTCTCTGACTGCTTCTGTAATGGCACCCTATTCCCTACATTCCCTGTCCCCCCAACTAATGCTAATGACCTAATAATACCAGCATGTTGCCTTGGGCCTGAGTTTTTCCAGTCACATTCCTGCCCCTGATGGTTGCTGATCAGAGGAGCATATATTTCCCTCTGAGTTGCATTCCAACAGCCTTTCACATTCCAACACCTGAGAAGTTTTCTGTGCGCCAACCTGGCTCTATTCTCACCCTTTAATGGTGATTTCAGACAACTTGTCCCTTGTAATATTGGTTATGAATAGATGGTGTCTGCCGTTGGTGTTTCCCTTGGCTGTATGTTCATCACAGATTGACTGGCGTTCAGTTTACGCACGACTCCAGAGGAAGCCTACGCTAGCCAGCGCTAGCCCGACATGAGCCAGACTGGAACCGTCACTTACCCAGCCAGTGTCCCAAATGGCACACTATTCCCTATGCAGCTCACTACTTTTGACCGGGGTCCCATGTGGTTCTGGTCAAAAGTAATGCACTACATGGGGATAGGGTGCCATTTTGAACACCTCACAAGTGCATATCTACTCACATTACTTTGCCGGGTTCTGCCGTCCAGGCGTATGTGTTGATTTAAACCATTAGCGCGGTCAAGGAAGACAATTCTTATCACCTGTCTCCGAATGCAATCGCTCACAATGACTACTTGTTTGTTCAGGGGATATTTAATTCTGCTGTGATAGTGTTGTCCTCTTGTAATGGGACAGCAGCACTGTTTGTTCGGGGGATATTTAGTCCTGCTGTGATAGTGTTGTCCTCTTGTAATGGACTTGACAGCACTGTTTGTTTTCCCTCTGCTTTGTTTGGAGTGGCGTCCATCTTGACTTTATGGAGGCTAGGAGATAAAGAGTTAGCAGGGAGGGAAGATGAGACGGTGGCATGACTCATTCTACATTTACATCACTGAGCTGTCATCTTAATGTGTCCAGATATGATACAACACTGAGCTGTCGTCTTAATGTGTCCAGATATGATACATCACTGAGCTGTCATCTTAATGTGTCCAGATATGATACATCACTGAGCTGTCATCTTAATGTGTCCAGATATGATACATCACTGAGCTGTCATCTTAATGTGTCCAGATATGATACAACACTGAGCTGTCATCTTAATGTGTCCAGATATGATACATCACTGAGCTGTCATCTTAATGTGTCCAGATATGATACATCACTGAGCTGTCATCTTAATGTGTCCAGATATGATACAACACTGAGCTGTCATCTTAATGTGTCCAGATATGATACATCACTGAGCTGTCATCTTAATGTGTCCAGATATGATACATCACTGAGCTGTCATCTTAATGTGTCCAGATATGATACATCACTGAGCTGTCATCTTAATGTGTCCAGATATGATACATCACTGAGCTGTCATCTTAATGTGTCCAGATATGATACATCACTGAGCTGTCATCTTAATGTGTCCAGATATGATACAACACTGAGCTGTCATCTTAATGTGTCCAGATATGATACAACACTGAGCTGTCATCTTAATGTGTCCAGATATGATACAACACTGAGCTGTCATCTTAATGTGTCCAGATATGATACAACACTGAGCTGTCATCTTAATGTGTCCAGATATGATACAACACTGAGCTGTCATCTTAATGTGTCCAGATATGATACAACACTGAGCTGTCATCTTAATGTGTCCAGATATGATACATCACTGAGCTGTCATCTTAATGTGTCCAGATATGATACAACACTGAGCTGTCATCTTAATGTGTCCAGATATGATACATCACTGAGCTGTCATCTTAATGTGTCCAGATATGATACAACACTGAGCTGTCATCTTAATGTGTCCAGATATGATACAACACTGAGCTGTCATCTTAATGTGTCCAGATATGATACATCACTGAGCTGTCATCTTAATGTGTCCAGATATGATACAACACTGAGCTGTCATCTTAATGTGTCCAGATATGATACAACACTGAGCTGTCATCTTAATGTGTCCAGATATGATACAACACTGAGCTGTCATCTTAATGTGTCCAGATATGATACAACACTGAGCTGTCATCTTAATGTGTCCAGATATGATACATCACTGAGCTGTCATCTTAATGTGTCCAGATATGATACAACACTGAGCTGTCATCTTAATGTGTCCAGATATGATACAACACTGAGCTGTCATCTTAATGTGTCCAGATATGATACAACACTGAGCTGTCATCTTAATGTGTCCAGATATGATACAACACTGAGCTGTCATCTTAATGTGTCCAGATATGATACAACACTGAGCTGTCATCTTAATGTGTCCAGATATGATACAACACTGAGCTGTCATCTTAATGTGTCCAGATATGATACATCACTGAGCTGTCATCTTAACAGATATGATACAACACTGAGCTGTCATCTTAATGTGTCCAGATATGATACATCACTGAGCTGTCATCTTAATGTGTCCAGATATGATACAACACTGAGCTGTCATCTTAATGTGTCCAGATATGATACAACACTGAGCTGTCATCTTAATGTGTCCAGATATGATACATCACTGAGCTGTCATCTTAATGTGTCCAGATATGATACATCACTGAGCTGTCATCTTAATGTGTCCAGATATGATCTCCTCCTGATTAAGTGCCTGAAGAGACGGGTGTATATTGGGGAACCTTTTGTCTTCTGTTCCCGAGCCGTCTATTCCGATGCCTCTGCTCTTCCACCAGTTGTTGTGATTACAACAGAGTACTACAATCAGACCTGGGTTCAACTAGTATGTTATATATTTCAAATGCTTTTAGTGTTTGATCTAGCTTGCCTGGGGTGCCAGATGGGCTGGGTTTGCACCATTACATTGGTTACATGTGAACTCAATCAAGCACAGATTTTTGAAGCGTTTGAACACAGAAGGTCTGAAGACAATAGGTTGTTAAAATCTGGCATAAAACACATGGTATGCTTTTCAGTGCTTAGTTTCTGTCCATCACTGAGCTTGGGGTTCTCCACCTTCTTCACAAAAGCTCTGCTTGATGTGGTTGTGTGTGACACAAGACTTCAAACTCACAGCGATAATTTACCATTGATATTTTTCTTCCTTTTATTTCTTAATGAGCCATTCAGGGTGATTAGATGAAAGTGTGCTGATGTGAGGATTGTGAGCGGTGTGGTATGGAGGCTTAATGAATGTGAAAAATCATTCTGAGTCTTAACTGCTGAAGGAGACATGGAAGACAAAAGTCAGGTCGTTAGAGGTGGTAATAATGGGGAAGCCATGGGAGAGAGGGAGGTCAACATCCTGACTGGCTGACTGGCTGCAGTGCTGATGTCTACTGCCTCACAGCTGGGCACTCAGAACAATCTGACTTGGCCTACCTGCTGGGGTACGTCTCAGTACTCTGAAGTGGCTCCTTCTAATCTTCCTCCTTTCATTTGGCCACCTCTCAGAGCAAAGGAGAGCAGATCTTCGTTTGGCCACCTCTCAGAGCAAAGGAGAGGGGATCTTCATTTGGCCACCTCTCAGAGCAGAGGAGATCTTCATTTGGCCACCTCTCAGAGCAAAGGAAGAGGCCTCTCAGAGCAGAGATCTTCATTTGCCACCTCTCAGAGCAAAGGCCACCTCTCAGAGAGGGGATCTTCATTTGGCCACCTCTCAGAGCAGAGGAGATCTTATTTGGCCACCTCTCAGAGCAGAGAAGATCTTCATTTGGCCACCTCTCAGAGCAGAGGAGATCTTCATTTGGCCACCCTCTCAGAGCAAAGAAGAGAGCCACCTCTCAGAGCAAAGGAGAGCAGATCTTCGTTTGGCCACCTCTCAGGGCAGAGGAGATCTTCATTTGGCCACCTCTCAGAGCAAAGGAGAGGGGATCTTCGTTTGGCCACCTCTCAGAGCAGAGGAGATCTTTATTTGGCCACCTCTCAGAGCAAAGGAGAGCAGATCTTCATTTGGTCACCTCTCAGAACAAAGGAGAGCAGATCTTCATTTGGTCACGTCTCAGAGCAAAAGAGAGGAGATCTTCATTTGGCACAAAGAGGAGATCTTCCTCTCAGAACAAAGGAATGGATCTTCATTTGGCCACCTCTCAGAACAAAGGAGAGGAGATCTTCATTTGGCCACCTCTCAGAGCAAAGGAGAGGAGATCTTCATTTGGCCACCTCTCAGAACAAAGGAGAGGAGATCTTCATTTGGCCACCTCTCAGAAAAAGGAGAAGTCAGCTCTTCATTTGGCCACCTCTCAGAGCAAAGGAGAGGAGATCTTCATTTGGCCACCTTCAGAACAAAGGAGAGGAGATCTTCATTTGGCCACCTCTCAGAACAAAGGAGAGGAGATCTTCATTTGGCCACCTCTCAGAACAAGGAGAGGAGATCTTCATTTGGCCACCTCTCAGAACAAAGGAGAGGAGATCTTCATTTGGCCCCCTCTCAGAACAAAGAGAGTGAGATCTTCATTTGGCCACTCTCAGAACAAAGGAGAGGAGATCTTCATTTGGCCACCTCTCAGAACAAAGGAGAGGAGAGATCTTCATTTGGCCACCTCTCAGAACAAAGGAGAGGAGATCTTCATTTGGTCACCTCCCCCAGAACAAAGGAGAGGAGATCTTCATTTGGTCACCTCTCAGAACAAAGGAGAGGGGCTCTTCATTTGGTCACCCTCAGAACAAAGGAGAGGGGCTCTTCATTTGGTCACCTCTCAGAACAAAGGAGAAGAGATCCTCTCCATGTCACTGACTTCTCCAATGTATGGAAGGAGATGATGGGAAGGAGAGATGGAGAGGAAGCCACTTTATAATATAAAGATGCACCCACTGGTTTGGTGTCCAAAGAGAGCTATTTGCAAGTCACTTCTCAGAACCAGTGAAACATGACACGTGTAGGGGTTGACTACTGCAACAATCTTTTTCTTAGATCTTATTTTATATGCTCGTTAAATAAATGTGTGTAAGGCTGCCATGCGATAGCCCCCTTGGTTCTGATGTAATAGCCTACCTGACCCCTCACACTCTAAAGCTTGGGGTTTGCTCAAGATTTCTATTGATCAGACTGCTTGATTTTATGGTTGGCCACGTTCCAACTCCTCCTACGTGCACGAAGGCAGGGCAGAGCCCATGGAAAAGCAAAGAGGCTTATTCAGTGAGTTCTTGTGACCAGCCGTACTTACACTAGTTAGGTATCGCTTTTATAAACGATCAGGCCTGGCCTCTATACCGATCCTGTCCGATTCTGTATTGCCTTTCCCCAAGGGGACTGGGTTTGTGGCTGCATTCCAGAGCCGTCCTTCTCAAAATTGGAGGCCTTTTTCTGAGCGGTGTCTGTCTTTCGCAAATAGACCTCTGAGGACTCCTTCATTGGATTGGTCAACAACACAGACCCTTCCTTCTTGGCCACGCTTGAGTCGCTGCCAATAGGGGCCTCAGCAGCTGTCCCACAGTTTACTCACAGGGCCCCCTGTGATTGGGGAACATTAGGTTTGTAAAGCCTCAACAGGTTTGCAGTCAACACTCATGGATCCGTCGAGGCTTACCCGCTCCCTGGTCAATATTTGAGGGCTCTGTAAGCACGGAGCTCACCTCCAGAAGGCATTACCCGCTCCCTGGTCAATATTTTGAGGGCTCTGTAAGCACGGAGCTCACCTCCAGAAGGCATTACCCGCTCCTGGTCAATATTTGAGGGCTCTGTAAGCACGGAGCTCACCTCCAGAAGGCATTACCCGCTCCCTGGTCAATATTTGAGGGCTCTAAGCACGGAGCTCCTCAGAAGGCATTACCCGCTCCCTGGTCAATATTTGAGGGCTCTGTAAGCACGGAGCTCACCTCCAGAAGGCATTACCCGCTCCCTGGTCAATATTTGAGGGCTCTGTAAGCACGGAGCTCACCTCCAGAAGGCATTACCCGCTCCCTGGTCAATATTTGAGGGCTCTGTAAGCACGGAGCTCACCTCCAGAAGGCATTACCCGCTCCCTGGTCATTTGAGGGCTCTGTAAGCACGGAGCTCACCTCCAGAAGGCATTAAGCCTCCCTGGTCAATATTTGAGGGCTCACGGAGCTCCAGAAGGCATTACCCGCCTCCCTGGTCAATATTTGAGGGCTCTGTAAGCACGGAGCTCACCTCCAGAAGGCATTACCCGCCTCCCTGGTCAATATTTGAGGGCTCTGTAAGCACGGAGCTCACCTCAGAAGGCATTACCCGCTCCCTGGTCAATATTTGAGGGCTCTGTAAGCACGGAGCTCACCTCCAGAAGGCATTACCCGCTCCTGGTCAATATTTGAGGGCTCTGTCACGGAGCTCACCTCAGAAGGCATTACCCGCTCCCTGGTCAATATTTGAGGGCTCTGTAAGCACGGGAGCTCACCTCCAGAAGGCATTACCCGCTCCCTGGTCAATATTTGAGGGCTCTGTAAGCACGGAGCTCACCTCCCAGAAGGCATTACCCGCTCTGGTCAATATTTGAGGGCTCTGTAAGCACGGAGCTCACCTCCAGAAGGCATTACCCGCTCCCTGGTCAATATTTGAGGGCTCTGTGGCACGGAGCTCACCTCCAGAAGGCATTACCCGCTCCTGGTCAATATTTGAGGGCTCTGTAAGCACGGAGCTCACCTCCAGAAGGCATTACCCGCTCTCAATTTTGAGGCCTGGTCACCTCAGGAAGGAGTGCTCTGCTCCTGGTCAATATTTGAGGGCTCTGTAAGCACGGAGCTCACCTCCAGAAGGCATTACCCGCTCCTGGTCAATATTTGAGGGCTCTGTAAGCACAGAGCTCCACCTCCAGAAGGCATTACCCGCTCCTGGTCAATATTTGAGGGCTCTGTAAGCACGGAGCTCACCTCCAGAAGGCATTACCCGCTCCCTGGTCAATATTTGAGGGCTCTGTAAGCACGGAGCTCACCTCCAGAAGGCATTACCCGCCCCTGGTCAATATTTGAGGGCTCTGTAAGCACGGAGCTCACCTCCAGAAGGCGTACCCGCTCCTGGTCAATATTTGAGGGCTCTGTAAGCACGGAGCTCACCTCCAGAAAGGCATTACCCGCTCCTGGTCAATATTTGAGGGCTCTGTAAGCACGGAGCTCACCTCCAGAAGGCATTACCAACTCCTGGTCCAACTATTTGGGGCTCCCATGTAAGCTCGGGCTCTCCAGAAGGCATTACCCGCTCCTGGTCAATATTTGAGGGCTCTGTAAGCACGGAGCTCACCTCAGAAGGCATTACCCGCTCCTGGTCAATATTTGAGGGCTCTGTAAGCACGGAGCTCACCTCCAGAAGGCATTACCCGCTCCCTGGTCAATATTTGAGGGCTCTGTAAGCTCGGAGCTCACCTCCAGAAGGCATTACCCGCTCCCTGGTCAATATTTGAGGGCTCTGTAAGCTCGGAGCTCACCTCCAGAAGGCATTACCCGCTCCCTGGTCAATATTTGAGGGCTCTGTAAGCTCGGAGCTCACCTCCAGAAGGCATTACCCGCTCCCTGGTCAATATTTGAGGGCTCTGTAAGCACGGAGCTCACCTCCAG
>NW_025754855.1:0-8518 GCF_021184085.1 Oncorhynchus gorbuscha
GGAAGACCACAGGTCTTAGAGAGAGGAAGAGGAAGACCACAGGTCCTAGAGAGAGGAAGACCACAGGCCGTAGAGGAAGACCACAGGTCTTAGAGAGAGGAAGACCACAGGCCTTAGAGAGAGGAAGAACACAGGTTGTAGAGAGAGGGAAGAGGAAGACCACAGGTCTTAGAGAGAGGGGAAGAGGAAGACCACAGGTCCTAGAGAGAGGAAGACCACAGGCCGTAGAGGAAGACCACAGGTCTTAGAGAGAGGAAGAACACAGGCCTTAGAGAGAGGAAGACCACAGGTTGTAGAGAGAGGAAGAGAAGACCACAGGTCTTAGAGAGAGGAAGACCACAGGTCTTAGAGAGAGGAAGAGGAAGACCACAGGTCTGAGAGAGAAGAAGACCACAGGTCTAAGAGAGAGAAGACCACAGGTCTTAGAGAGAGGAAGACCACAGGTCTTAGAGAGAGGAAGACCACAGGCCTTAGAGAGAGGAAGACCACAGGTTGTAGAGAGAGGAAGAGGAAGACCACAGGTCTTAGAGAGAGGAAGACCACAGGTCTAAGAGAGAGGAAGAGGAAGACCACAGGTCTGAGAGAGAGGAAGACCACAGACCTTAGAGAGAGGAAGACCACAGGTCTAAGAGAGAGGAAGAGGAAGACCACAGGTCTTAGAGAGAGGAAGACCACAGGTCTTAGAGAGAGGAAGACCACAGGTCTTAGAGAGAGGAAGACCACAGGTCTTAGAGAGAGGAAGAGGAAGACCACAGGCCGTAGAGGAAGACCACAGGTCTTAGAGAGAGGAAGACCACAGGCCGTAGAGGAAGACCACAGGTCTTAGAGAGAGGAAGACCACAGGCCTTAGAGAGAGGAAGACCACAGGTTGTAGAGAGAGGGAAGAGGAAGACCACAGGTCTTAGAGAGAGGAAGAGGAAGACCACAGGTCCTAGAGAGAGGAAGACCACAGGCCGTAGAGGAAGACCACAGGTCTTAGAGAGAGGAAGACCACAGGTTGTAGAGAGAGGAAGAGGAAGACCACAGGTCTTAGAGAGAGGAAGAGGAAGACCACAGGTCCTAGAGAGAGGAAGAGGAAGACCACAGGTCTGAGAGAGAAGAAGACCACAGGTCTGAGAGAGAAGAAGACCACAGGTCTAAGAGAGAGGAAGACCACAGGTCTTAGAGAGAGGAAGAGCACAGGTCTTAGAGAGAGGAAGAGCACAGGTCTTAGAGAGAGGAAGAGCACAGGTTGTAGAGAGAGGAAGAGGAAGACCACAGGTCTTAGAGAGAGGAAGACCACACGTCTTAGAGAGAGGAAGAGGAAGACCACAGGTCCTAGAGAGAGGAAGAGGAAGACCACAGGTCTGAGAGAGAGGAAGACCACAGACCTTAGAGAGAGGAAGACCACAGGACTTAGAGAGAGGAAGACCACAGGTCTAAGAGAGAGGAAGAGGAAGTCCACAGGTCTTAGAGAGAGGAAGACCACAGGTCTTAGAGAGAGGAAGAGCACAGGTCTTAGAGAGAGGAAGAGCACAGGTCTTAGAGAGAGGAAGAGCACAGGTTGTAGAGAGAGGAAGAGGAAGACCACAGGTCTTAGAGAGAGGAAGACCACAGGTCTTAGAGAGAGGAAGACCACAGGTCTTAGAGAGAGGAAGACCACACGTCTTAGAGAGAGGAAGAGGAAGACCACAGGTCCTAGAGAGAGGAAGAGGAAGACCACAGGTCTGAGAGAGAGGAAGACCACAGACCTTAGAGAGAGGAAGACCACAGGACTTAGAGAGAGGAAGACCACAGGTCTTAGAGGAAGTCCACAGGTCTTAGAGAGAGGAAGACCACAGGTCTTAGAGAGAGGAAGACCACAGGTCTTAGAGAGAGGAAGACCACAGGTCTTAGAGAGAGGAAGACCACAGGTCTTAGAGAGAGGAAGACCACAGGTCTTAGAGAGAGGAAGACCACAGGTCTTAGAGAGAGGAAGACCACAGGTCTTAAAGAGAGGAAGACCACAGGTCTTAAAGAGAGGAAGACCACAGGTCTTAAAGAGAGGAAGACCACAGGTCTTAGAGAGAGGAAGACCACAGGTCTTAGAGAGAGGAAGACCACAGGTCTTAGAGAGAGGAAGAGGAAGACCACAGGTCTTAGAGAGAGGAAGAGGAAGACCACAGGTCTTAGAGAGAGGAAGACCACAGGTCTTAAAGAGAGGAAGACCACAGGTCTTAGAGAGAGGAAGAGGAAGACCACAGGTCTTAGAGAGAGGAAGACCACAGGTCTTAAAGAGAGGAAGACCACAGGTCTTAAAGAGAGGAAGACCACAGGTCTTAGAGAGAGGCAGACCACAGGTCCTAGAGAGAGGAAGAGGAAGACCATAGGTCTGAGAGAGAGGAAGACCACAGGTCTTAGAGAGAGGAAGACCACAGGTCTGAGAGAGAGGAAGACCACAGGTCTTAGAGAGAGGAAGACCACAGGTCTAAGAGAGAGGAAGACCACAGGTCTTAGAGAGAGGAAGACCACAGGCCTTAGAGAGAGGAAGAGGAAGACCACAGGTCTGAGAGAGAGGAAGACCACAGACCTTAGAGAGAGGAAGACCACAGGACTTAGAGAGAGACCTACAGGTCTAAGAGAGAGGAAGAGGAAGACCACACACTAGAGAGAGGAAGAGGAAGACCACAGCACCTGTAGAGAGAGGAAGACCACAGGCCTCAGAGAGGAAGACCACAGGTCGTAGAGAGGAAGAGCAAGACCACAGGTCTTAGAGAGGAAGACCACAGGCCTAAGAGAGGAGGAAGAGGAAGTCCACGGGTCTTAGAGAGAGGAAGACCAGGTCTTAGAGAGAGAAGAGCACAGGTCTTAGAGAGAGGAAGAGCACAGGTCTTGAGAGGAAGACCACAGGTCTTAGAGAGAGGAAGACCACAGGTCTTAGAGAGAGGAAGACCACAGGTCTTGAGAGGAAGACCACAGGTCTTGAGAGAGGAAGACCACAGGTCTTAGAGAGAGGAAGACCACACGTCTTAGAGAGGAAGAGGGAAGACCACAGGTCCTAGAGAGAGGAAGAGGAAGACCACAGGTCTGTTGGAGAGAGGAAGACCACAGACCTTAGAGAGAGGAAGACCACAGGACTTAGAGAGAGGAAGACCACAGGTCTAAGAGAGGAGAGGAAGACCACAGGTCTTAGAGGAAGTCCACAGGTCTTAGAGAGAGGAAGACCACAGGTCTTAGAGAGGAAGACCACAGGTCTTAGAGAGGAAGACCACAGGTCTTAGAGAGGAAGACCACAGGTCTTAGAGAGGAAGACCACAGGTCTTAGAGAGGAAGACCACAGGTCTTAGAGAGGAGGAAGACCACAGGTCTTAGAGAGAGGAAGACCACAGGTCTTAAAGAGAGGAAGACCACAGGTCTTAAGGAAGACCACAGGTCTTAAAGAGAGGGAAGACCACAGGTCTTAAAGAGAGGAAGACCACAGGTCTTAGAGAGAGGAAGACCACAGGTCTTAGAGAGAGGGAAGAGGAAGACCACAGGTCTTAGAGAGAGGAAGAGAAGACCACAGGTCTTGAGAGAAGACCACAGGTCTTAAAAGAGGAAGACCACAGGTCTTAGAGAGAGGAAGAGGAAGACCACAGGTCTTAGAGAGAAGACCACAGGTCTTAAAGAGAGGAAGACCACAGGTCTTAAAGGAAGACACAGGTCTTAGAGGAGAGGCAGACCACAGGTCCTAGAGAGAGGAAGGGAAGACCATAGGTCTGAGGGAAGGAAGACCACAGGTCTTAGAGAGGAAGACCACAGGTCTGAGAGAGGAAGACCACAGGTCTTAGAGAGAGGAAGACCACAGGTCTCAGAGAGAGGAAGCACCACAGGTCTTAGAGAGAGAAGACCACAGGCCTTAGAGAGAGAAGAGGAAGACCACAGGTCTGAGAGAGGAAGACCACAGACCTTAGAGAGAGAGGAAGACCACAGGACTTAGAGAGAGGAAGACCACAGGTCTAAGAGAGAGGGAAGGAAGACCACAGGTCTTAGAGAGGGAAGAGGAAGACCACAGGTCTGAGAGAGAGGAAGACCACAGGCCTCCAGAGAGGAAGACCACAGGTCGTAGAGAGGGAAGAGCAAGACCACAGGTCTTAGAGAGAGGAAGACCACAGGCCTTAGAGAGACGAAGACCACAGGCCTTAGAGAGGAAGACCACAGCCCTTAGAGAGAGGAAGACCACAGCTCTTTAAGAGAGGAAGACCACAGCTCTTAAAGAGAGGAAGACCACAGCTCTTAGAGAGGAAGACCACAGCTCTTAGAGAGAGGAAGACCACAGCTCTTAAAGAGAGGAAGACCACAGCTCTTAAAGAGAGGAAGACCACAGTTCTTAGAGAGAGGAAGACCACAGCTCTTAGAGAGAGGAAGACCACAGCTCTTAGAGAGAGGAAGAGGAAGACCACAGGTCTTAGAGAGAGGAAGAGGAAGACCACAGGTCTTAGAGAGAGGGGAAGAGGAAGACCACAGGTCTAAGAGAGAGGAAGAGGAAGACCACAGGTCAGAGAGAGGAAGACCACAGGTCTAAGAGAGAGGAAGACCACAGGTCTTAGAGAGGAAGACCACACGTCTTAGAGAGAAGACCAGGTCTTAGAGAGAGAAGACCACAGGTCGAGAGAGGAAGACCACAGGCCTTAGAGAGAGGGAAGAGGAAGACCACAGGTCTTAGAGAGAGGAAGAGGAAGACCACAGGTCTTAGAGAGAGGAAGACCACAGGTCTTAGAGAGAGGAAGACCACAGGTCTTAGAGAGAGGAAGACCACAGGTCTTAGAGAGAGGAAGACCACAGGTCTTAGAGAGAGGAAGACCACAGGTCTTAGAGAGAGGAAGACCACAGGTCTTAGAGAGGAAGTCCACAGGTCTTAGAGAGAGGGAAGAGGAAGACCACAGGTCTTAGAGAGAGGAAGACCACAGGTCTAAGAGAGAGGAAGAGGAAGACCACAGGTCTGAGAGAGAGGAAGACCACAGACCTTAGAGAGAGGAAGACCACAGGACTTAGAGAGAGGAAGACCACAGGTCTAAGAGAGAGGAAGAGGAAGACCACACGTCTTAGAGAGAGGAAGAGGAAGACCACAGGTCTTAGAGAGAGGAAGACCACAGGTCTTAGAGAGAGGAAGACCACAGGTCTTAGAGAGAGGAAGAGGAAGACCACAGGCCAGAGGAAGACCACAGGTCTTAGAGAGAGGAAGAGGAAGACCACAGGTCCTAGAGAGAGGAAGACCACAGGCCGTAGAGGAAGACCACAGGTCTTAGAGAGGAAGACCACAGGCCTTAGAGAGGAAGAACACAGGTTGTAGAGAGAGGGAAGAGGAAGACCACAGGTCTTAGAGAGAGGAAGAGGAAGACCACAGGTCCTAGAGAGAGGAAGACCACAGGCCGTAGAGGAAGACCACAGGTCTTAGAGAGAGGAAGAACACAGGCCTTAGAGAGAGGAAGACCACAGGTTGTAGAGAGAGGGAAGAGGAAGACCACAGGTCTTAGAGAGAGGAAGACCACAGGTCTTAGAGAGAGGGAAGAGGAAGACCACAGGTCTGAGAGAGAAGAAGACCACAGGTCTAAGAGAGGAAGACCACAGGTCTTAGAGAGAGGAAGACCACAGGTCTTAGAGAGCGGAAGACCACAGGCCTTAGAGAGGAAGACCACAGGTTGTAGAGAGAGGAAGAGGAAGACCACAGGTCTTAGAGAGGAAGACCACAGGTCTAAGAGAGAGGAAGAGGAAGACCACAGGTCTGAGAGAGAGGAAGACCACAGACCTTAGAGAGAGGAAGACCCAGGTCTAAGAGAGAGAGGAAGAGAAGACCACAGGTCTTAGAGAGAGGAAGACCACAGGTCTTAGAGAGAGGAAGACCACAGGTCTTAGAGAGAGGAAGACCACAGGTCTTAGAGAGAGGAAGAGGAAGACCACAGGCCGTAGAGGAAGACCACAGGTCTTAGAGAGAGGCAGACCACAGGTCCTAGAGAGAGGAAGAGGAAGACCACAGGTCCTAGAGAGAGGAAGAGGAAGACCACAGGTCGTAGAGAGAGGTAGAGGAAGAGGAAGACCACAGGTCCTAGAGAGAGAGGAAGAGGAAGACCACAGGTCGTAGAGAGAGGAAGAGGAAGACCACAGGTCGTAGAGAGCAGAAGGGGAAAACCACGGGTCTTAGATACAGGAAGAGGAAGACCACAGGTCTTAGAGAGAGGAAGAGGAAGACCACAGGTCATTGGAGAGAGGGAAGAGGAAGACCACAGGTCATAGGGAGAGGAAGAGGAAGACCACCGGTCATAGGGAGAGAAAGAGGAAGACCACAGGTCATTGAGAGAGGAAGAGGCGACCACAGGTCATAGGGAGAGGAAGAGGAAGACCACAGGTCCTGGAGAGAGGAAGAGGTTGTAGAGAGCACCGATAACAGTGGAGTCGTTCTCTCTGCATCATTTCCATTCAAATGTCATCCACAATATATCATCTTAACATTAATAACATTTTTAATTTTGATATGTACAGTATCAGTCAAAGTTTGGACACAACTACTCATTCAAAGGTTTTTCTTTATTTTCCACATTGTAGAATAATAGTGAAGACATCAAAACTATGAAATAACACATGTGGAATCATGTAGTAACCAAAAAGTGTTAAACAAATCAAAATATATTTTATATATTTTTGATTCTTCAAAGCAGCTGCGCTTTGCCTTGATGACAGCGTTGCACACTCTGGTTTCTCTCAACCAGCTTCACCTGGAATGCTTTTCCAAGTCTTGAAGGAGATCCCACATATGCTGAGCACTTGTTGACTGCTTGTCCTTCACTGTGGTCCAACCCATCCCGAACCATCTCAATTGGGTTGTGGTCGGGTGATTGTGGAGGCCAGGTCATCTGATGCAGCACTCCATCACTCTCCTTATTTGTCAAATAGTCCTTAAACAGCCTGGAGGTGTGTTGGGACATTGTCCTGTTGAAAAACAAATGAAAAACAAATGATAGTCCCACTAAGCTCAAACCAGATGGGATGGCATATCGCTGCAGAATGCTGTGGTAGCCATGCTGGTTAAGTGTGTCTTTAAATTCTAAATAAATCACTGCCAGTGTTACCAGCAAAGCACCCCTACACCATCACACCTCCTCCTCCATGCTTCACGGTGGGAACTACTCATGCAGAGATCATCCGTTCACCTACTCACCACTGGTGTCCCCCAGGGCTCTGTTCTTGGCCCTCTCCTATTCTCGCTATACACCAAGTCACTTGGCTCTGTCATAACCTCACATGGTCTCTCTTATCATTGCTATGCAGACGACACACAATTAATCTTCTCCTTTCCCTTCTGATGACCAGGTGGCATAACGCATCTCTGCATGTCTGGCAGACATATCAGTGTGGATGACGGATCACCACCTCAAGCTGAACCTCGGCAAGACGGGAGCTGCTCTTCCTCCCGGGAAGGACTGCCCGTTCCATGATCTCGCCATCACGGTTGACAACTCCATTGTGTCCTCCTTCCCAGAGCACCAGAACCTTGGCGTGATCCTGGACAACACCCTGTGGATTTCTCAACTAACATCAAGGCGGTGACCGGACCCTGTTCATGCTCTACCCAACATCCATGAGTCGACCCTGCCTCACACAGGAAGCGAGGCGCAGGTCCTAATCCAGGCACTTGTCATCTCCCGTCTGGATTACTGCAACTCGCTGTTGGCTGGGCTCCCTGCCTGTGCCATTAAACCCCTTCAACTCATCCAGACGCCGCAGCCCGTCTGGTGTTCAACCTTCCCAAGTTCTCTCCACGTCACCCCGCTCCTCCGTTCTCTCCACTGGCTTCCAGTTGAAGCTCGCATCCGCTACAGACCCTAGGTGCCACCTCGGAGCTGTGAGGGGGAACGGCACCTCAGTACCTCCCAGGCTCTGATCAGGCCCTACACCCAAACAAGGGCACTGCGTTCATCCACCTCTGGCCTGCTCGCCTCCCTACCACTGAGGAAGTACAGCTCCGCTCAGCCCAGTCAAAACTGTTCGCTGCCCTGGCCCCCCAATGGTGGAACAAACTCCCTCACGACGCCAGGACAGCGGAGTCAATCACCACCTTCCGGAGACACCTGAAACCCCACCTCTTTAAGGAATACCTAGGATAGGTTAAGTAATCCCTCTCACCCCACCCCCCCTAAGTTTTAGATGCACTATTGTTAAGTGACTGTCCCACTGGATGTCATAAGGTGAATGCACCAATTTGTAAGTCGCTCTGGATAAGAGCGTCTGCTAAATGACTTAAATGTAAATGTAAATGTAAATGTACTCTGCGTCTCACAAAGACATGGCGCTTGGAACCAAAAATCTCAAATTTGGACTCATCAGACCAAAGGACAGATTTCCACCCGTCTAATGTCCATTGCTCGTGTTTCTTGGCCCAAGCAAGTCTCTTCTTATTATTGGTGTCCTTTAGTAGTAGTGGTTTCCTTGCAGCAATTCGACCATGAAGGCCTGATTCACACAGTCTCCTCTGAACAGTTGATGTTGAGATGTGTCTGTTACTTGAACTCTGTGAAGCATTTAT
>NW_025754856.1:0-8517 GCF_021184085.1 Oncorhynchus gorbuscha
GGCACCTCATAGATATCATCCTAACCAACTTTCCCTCTAAATACACCTCTGCTGTCTTCAACCAAGATCTCAGCGATCACTGCCTCATTGCCTGCATCCGTAATGGGTCAGCGGTCAAACCACCTCCGGCATGCTGTAAAACGCTCCCGAAACACTTCAGCGAGCAGGCCTTTCTAATCGACCTGGCCGGAGTATCCTGGAAGGATAATGGCTGATCTCATCCAGTCAGTAGCGGATGCCTGGATATTTTTAATGCCTTCCTAACCATCTTAAATAAACATGCCCCATTCAAGAAATTTAGAACCAGGAACAGATATAGCCCTTCTATTCTCCCCTGACCTGACTGCCCTTAACCAACACAAAACATCCTATGGCGTTCTGCATTGCATCGAACAGCCCCCGTGGATATGCAGCTGTTCAGGGAAGCTAGAAACCGTTATACACAGGCAGTTAGAAAAGCCAAGGCTAGCTTCTTCAAGCAGAAATTCTGCTTCCTGCAACACTAACTCAAAAAAGTTCTGGGACACTGTAAAGTCCATGGAGAATAAGAACACCTCCCTCCCAGCTGCCCACTGCACTGAATATAGGAAACACTGTCACCACTGATAAATCCATAATTGAGAATTTCAATAAGCATTTTCTACGGCTGGCCATGCTTTCCACCTGGCTACTCCTACCCGGTCAACAGCACTGCACCCCCAACAGCAACTCGCCGCCCAAGCCTTCCCCATTTCTCCTTTTCCCAAATCCATTCAGCTGATGTTCTGAAAGAGCTGAAAAATCTGGACCCCTACAAATCAGCCGGCTAGACATCCCGACCTTTCTTTCTAAAAATTATCTGCCGAGGTGTTGCCACCCCCTATTACTAGCCTGTTCAACCTCTCTTTCGTGTCGCCTGAGATTCCCAGATTGGAAAGCAGCTCGGTCATCCCCTCTTCAAAAGGGGGGACTCTTGACTTAAACTGCTACAGACCTATATCTATCCTACCATGCCTTTCTAAGGTCTTCGAAAGCCAAGTCAACAAACAGATTACCGGCCATTTCGAATCTCCATACCTTCTCTGCTATGCACCTGGTTTCAGAGCTGGTCATGGTGCACCTCAGCCACGCTCAAGGTCCTAAACGATATCTTAACCACCAACAATAAGAAACATTAATGTGCAGCCGTATTCGTTGATCTGGCAAGAAGCTTCTTGACTCTGTCAATCACCACATCCTCATCGGCAGACTCGACAGCCTTGGTCTCTCAAATGATTGCCTAGCCTGGTTCACCAACTACTTCTCTGATAGAGTTCAGTGTGTCAAATCGGAGGGTCTGCTGTCCGGACCCTAGCAGTCTCTATGGGGGTGCCACAGGGTTCAATTCTTGACCGACTCTCTTCTCTGTATACATCAATGAGGTCGCTCTTGCTGCTGGTGAGTCTCTGATCCACCTCTACACAGACGACACCATTCTGTATACTTCCGGCCCTTTCTTTGGACACTGTGTTAACAACCCTCCAGGCAAGCTTCAATGCCATACAACTCTCCTTCCGTGGGCCTCCACTGCTCTTAAATACAAGTCAAACCAAATGCATGCTCTTCAACCGATCGCTACCTGCACCTACTCCGCCTGTCCAACATCACTACTCTGGACGGCTCTGACTTAGAATACGTGGACAACTAGCTGGCAAATACTTAGGTGTCTGGTTGAGACTGTAAACTCTCCTTCAGACCCATATCAAACATCTCCAATCCAAATTTAAATCTAGAATTGGCTTCCTATTTCACAACAAAGCATCCTTCACTCATGCTGCCAAACATACCCTTGTAAAACTGATCATCCTACCAATCCTCACTTTGGCGATGTCATTTACAAAATAGCCTCCAATACCCTATAACAAATTGATGCAGTCTATCACAGCAATCCGTTTTGTCACCAAAGCCCCATCGTGTACTACCCACCATTGCGACCTGTACGCTCTCGTTGGCTGGCCCGCTCATACTCGTCGCCAAAACCCACTGGCTCCATGTCATCTACAAGACCTCTGCTCGTAAAGTCCCCCTTATCTCAGCTCGCTGGTCACCATAGCATCTCCCACCTGTGTAGCACACGCTCCAGCAGGTATCTCTCTAGTCACCCCCAAAACCAATTCTTTCTTTGGCCGCCTCCTTCCCAGTTCTCTGCTGCCAATGACTGAACGAACTACAAAATCTCTGAACTGGAAACACTTATCTCCTCACTAGCTTTAAGCACCAACTGTCAGAGCATCTTACAGATTACTGCACCTGTACATAGCCCACCTATAATTTAGCCCAAACAGCTACCTCTTTTCCCAACTGTATTTAATTAATTAATTAATTTTGCTCCTTTGCACCCCATTATTTTTATTTCTACTTTGCACTTTCTTCCATTGCAAAACTACCATTCCAGTGTTTTTTGCAATATTTTATTTACTTTGCCACCATGGCCTTTTTGCCTTTACCTCCTTCTCACCTCATTTGCTCACATTGTATATAGACTTGTTTACACTGTATTATTGACTGTATGTTTGTTTTACTCCATGTGTATCTCTGTGTTGTTGTATCTGTCGAACTGCTTTGCTTTATCTTGGCCAGGTCGCAATTGTAAATGAGAACTTGTTCTCAACTTGCCTACCTGGTTAAATAAAGGTGAAATAAAAATATAAAAAATATAAAAATAGTTACGGAGTTTACCTGGTCCTCCTCTTGGTGTCGGTTTTTAATCAGAACTCGCTCGCCAGACTGTAGCACTGAACTCCTAACTTTAGTGTCATAGTATTTCTTACTTCTTTCAGCGGCTTTCTGAGCATTTTCATTTGCAATGGCATATGCTTCTTCCATCCCTCGTTTCCAGTTCTCCCGTAGTCTCGCTGGTTTCTGGAACCTGCTTCTGTGCACAATCCAAAGAGCATATCAACTGGAAGCCTGGGTGATCTCCCAAACAGAAGATAAAATGGTGAATAGCCAGTAACCGCAACGGGTACAGTTATAGGCATAAACCAGTTTGTTCAGAGACTCCTTCCAATTAGACTTTTGTGTCTCAATTAGTGTCTTTAACATTTGCAACAATGTTCTGTTCATGCGTTCCACTTGACCATTTCCCATCGGGTGATAGGGTGTTGTTCTGGACCCCGCCATGCCGCTGAGTTTCTTTAATAATTGATGGAACAACTGATTTTTCAAATTCTACCCCTTGGTCATGGTGGATGCGAGACAGGAACCCAAACTTCAGGGCAAAGTCATTGAAGATGAGATTTGCAGCAGTTTTTACCTGACTTTGATGTGGTGGCGTAGGCTTGGAGTGAAACGTGTAAAATGATCAACAATTGATCAACAATTCGAGGATGTACTCCACATCCCCTTTGCATCTGTCGAGATGAAGGAAGTCTTTTCATACCAGTTCAAATGGCTGTGTTGTCACAATGTTTGTCAGAGGAGCTCTTGTTTCATGGGCTGGCTTTTTCTGCTTGACACAGCTACAAGTTTTAGTAAACATAGTGCTCGATGTCAGATTGCATATATGGCCAGAAGAAGCGGTCACATACTAGTGATACAGTGAGGTCAGTACCTCGGTGTCCCATGTTATTGTGCAACTCTTCCATCACTTTACCTTTGTACTGCTCTGGTAGAACTAACTGCTTGCGGGCTGTAGTGATTCTGTACAGACTGCCATCACTGTCTATTGTCAATTTGTCCCATTCTCTGAATAGGCATTTTGTCTTTGGACTGGATTCCTTTTGCTCTTTAACTGGCGGTTTTGAAACCAGACAGTTTGAAATTAGCACAGGACGGATGACCGGATCAGATTCTTGTGCTTCTCTTATCCCATCTTTTGGGATCGATCTGTAGTTGTTGCAGTGGTTGTCTCACCTTCAGCTGATACTGACATGGATGCAGCTGAAAGTGACCAGGTACAACAGCCTCTTTCTGTACCTCAACTGCTTGTGTCGTGGCGGCAATGGTGTCTGGTGGAAGCTCCTCAGAACATTCTCTCATCAGTGACTCTACATCCAGTGCCATCCTTGACAAAGCAACTGCATCACCGTTCTCTCTGCCTGGCCTGTACTTTATTGTAAGTGGAAATCAGCCAAGTCTGGAACCCACCTGGAAGTGGTTGCGTTCAGTTTTTCAGTAGACAGAATGTAGCTGAGCGGGTTGTTATCGCTGTATACAGTGAATTTGCACATTTATGGGACTTTTTGTTAGCTACGGTTAACACTCGTCCCTCAGCGGTAACCCTTTCCCGTTAAAAAGGGGCTTCCCTTGATGGTCCCCTATCTGGCCTCCTAACTGAGGGTGGGGCATAGGCACAAGGCTGTGACTGAAACATAGGCTGCTGTAATGTCTCCTTAATCTGAGCAATCTCTGCACTGATACCTTTTATAGAAGCTACACCTGTCTTAAGTTCAGCTAACTCTGTTAACAGTTCTGCGGGTATCTTAGCTTTGGCTTCTTTCAGGACACTTTGCGGATGGCGTATCTTCTAACTGGACTACACAGAGTTGTAGCAGGCTGTGGGGCATTAAACCACTTTTTGTTTCGTCATTCTATCTCATTAGCACAAGCAATGTTAAGCTTCTCTAGCAAAACTTCATCTGATGTTTCGCCCTCTCGCAGGAGAGGCTGCATGTCTATCCTGATACTGTCACTCTGGAGACCTGTAAGGACTGTGTGTAAACACATGCGCTGGACTAGAGCAGGGTCATACTTAACCCCTGATTCTGACTCCTGGGATGCAAACAATACTTTCTCCCTCAAATCTAAGGCGTGCATCAGGAAGCTTTGAGGGGTCTCCTTGCTATGCTGTGCTTCTGAAGCTAGCTGTTTGTAAAGCTCTGTTGCACTCTTCTCTTGGAAGTGGGAATGCAGGATACATCTAGGTGTGGGGAAGAGTTAGCTGGGGTTTACCTTCCAAGTAGCTGTGTAGCTGTGAGCCTGGAGAAATAGCCCTGACTACTTCGTCTACTATTTCTACCTCAGGATAGCCTCTGTTAAGTCCATTCTCGATCTGATGGGCAAGGATGGAAAACAATCTGTTTTTCTTTTTGGCCCGGTTCACCTATCTGACCAGAAATATTAAACTCTTTGCGCCAGTATGAGCTGGGCTGTGCATTGGGTGAGGCGGCATGCTCCCTGAAGATTGGCATGGGGTTGGGCGGATCTATGCCACTGATCATCTCTGTCATTTTGTCTTTAAGTAGCAACAATTCCGACATGCCGCCATCTTCTAACTCTCTTCCTCTCTTTCAAGGAACATCATAATGTGATTCATCAATGATATGCGGGTTTTGTCTTGAACATCTCTTTATGTTCGCCTGATATGTCAAAGAAATATATCTCCATATCTCTAGCTTAACTTGTCTTTAGTCAGGGTATTGCAATTCTCCTACTACTCTTCCTGTAGTTCTTCCAAGGCGGTTGTCATGTTGACAGAACAGGAGGAACTTTTACCTGTGCAGGAGTTGACTCTGAATTAGATGGTCTCTGATGGCCGATCAATGGCCTCCAGTTGGCGTGTAACCACAACTTCCAGCTCCTCGAACAGCAACACTTTCCTCACTGCAGCCTGCCTGAGTTGTTATGTGTGGGATTTTAGCTGGCTCGGAATTCAGCGACCAGGATGTGGAAACTGAACATCTGAGCAGCAATCTCATGGAGCCTCCAAAATGTTACGCCCCTGAAAAGGGGAGAAATAATCATGAGAGTAATAGGGTGATTTGCCAAATGGGGTAAGGGAGAGCTTTGTACGTGTTTCTGTGTGGAGTAAAGGTGGTCTAGAGTTCTTTCCCTCTGGTTGCACATGTAACATGTTGATAGAAATGAGGTAAAACATGATTTAAGTTTCCCTGCATGAAAGTCCAGCCACTAGGAGCACCACTTCTGGATGAGCGTTTTCCTGTTTGCTTATGGTGGTATACAGCTCATTGAGTGCGGTCTTAGTGCCAACATCGATCTGTAGTGGTATATATACAGCTATGAAAAATACAGATGAAAACTCTCTAGGTAGATAGTATGGTCTACAGCTTATCATGAGATACTCTTCTATTCATGCCGTCGTTCAGCCACGACTCGGTGAAACATAAGATATCCCAGTTATTAAATGTCCCGTTGCTAGGATATACATGCTTTTAGCTCATCCAATTTATTTTCCAGTACTACGGATGGCAAGGGCAGATTAGCCATCCTCACAAGGCACCCCTATCTCTTCCTCGTGCGAATGATGAGGATGAGGGCCTGTTTGCGTGTCTGGAGTAAACCGCTTTCGTCCGACTCATTAAAGAGAATTTCACAGAAACTACCTGCACCTTTGATTTCATTGTGCACACTGATGCAGCCATCGAAAGTTTGGTATAATTTATCATACTGTACGTTCTCATACTGGACTTCACGTGCGTTTTGAATGAGAAGGATGGGAAATAGATATATATCAACATGATACCATAGAATAGAAACTGACTTTTTTCATATGTCTTATTCTACTCCCCAGAGACAACGTTAAGGATGCAAGATACAATTCTTCGGGTGTTCGTGCTGGCAGTTAGTCTACTGTATCCCATCCCCAGAGAGGACAGAACAGGACAGGTTCAGGAGCAGGATGATCACATAATGGTCATGCAGAAGCGTGAATATTGGCTGCTGAGGGAGAGAGCAAAGCTGGAACAGGAAGTGTCACCACTGGTAATCCAAGAGGAAGGGCCCATCGACCAAAAGCCCTACAACTTGAAGTGCAATAGGTCTTTCAAATTGACCAAAACCATTATCAAAAGGGCTTGGAAGAGACTCTTATCGAACAGAAACATTCTCAAGAGAACAAAGAGGAGAAAGGTGAAGAGAAAGAGGAGGGATCTCACATTGACCATAAGCTTTCACAAGTACACCAAGATGTACCTAAGACAGAGCAAAACCTCTCACCAGAGGACAAGGAACAGTCTACCATTGAACTCAGGCTATCATTAACCCTTTCACAAGGAAACGACCAAGAGCAGCCTGCTTCGGACACAGAGGCATCTCACAATGACAAGAAGCTGTACCACTTGGACAAGGACATGGCGAATGTCAATCCACATTGGCCACAAGAGGTCCAGAGTGGTAGTTGTCATAGTGACCAACGGGCATCACCAGAGCATCAGGAAGAATCTCAGGTCGGCCAACTGCAATCAAAAACAGACCAGGAAGCAGAGCAGGAGGTGCCACCCATCTTCAGTACATCATCAGAGGGGAACCAGCAAGAGCATCTCACAGACCAGCCGTCTAACACACATCAGGAAGTAAAAGTACCACCTAACCTCAGAAAGTCAGACGAACAGCAACATCTCACAGAACAATATAACACAAACCCGGAAGAGACATCGATTCTCAGCGAATCATCAAAGGATGACCAGCAATAATATCATAGACTCGGAGAGCGACTACACCTGGTACCTATGGAACACATACTCCCCTCGTCTCTTTTGTTCATTTCTCCATTGCATTCTTTAGAAGAAGTTTACAGAAGAACCACCATCCAGGAGAGATAATTCTGGAGGATATGGAAGACATCTCTGTCGTTAAAAACCTCTCGGCTGAAGTTCCACTACCGGACTGTGATACATTCAACCGTTTTTATGACAAATGTGTCAAAGTCTCACCCAATGAGAGCTGGATGGTGACTGGATTAATTATATTTATTATAATCAACAGCGCTTTACCAATTATACCAGAGATGCTATTAAAGGTTTTGCATGTCTACAGAACAAGTAGACAAATCTGGATCCTTCATTTGCGGGGAACTTATGTTTGATATTTATGGAGGTTGGGTTGTATCTTGTTTCAATATTAAACTGTTGTTTTATGAAGATTGTAACAAAAATCCTGATAAGAAGAGTTAGAATTCTGATGTAGGCCTAAGAAACAGTCAGTGCGAGTGCAAGTAGTGAGTTATGTTTAGGTGATTTTTTAGTGACAAGAAATATTTCTAATTAAAATAGAAATAGGCTTTTTAATATTACAATACAATTACATGTTTGGATGTATAATATTTAAAGTGTGGATATGTTAAGGAAATTTTTGTCGATGACTAATTATGTATACATTTCAATCAGGACTGACTAATCATTACACTGTTACTGTATATGCACTAATTTTATTTTTAATCCTAGTACTGAATGTGTGTAAATAATGAATTAGAACAATAACTGTCTGTACTATGGTAGAACTGAATGAACTCATAGCCAGACTGGCTAGAAGGCTTATCTACACAAGCTGACCTTGGCTCAGTCATATATTGTCATAGAGAGAGACATGTGAGAACCGTACAGCCATTGTACTAGAGCGGAGATGACACGGGCTGGTACTGAAACTAATGTCATTGTCAGTTTATAACCTGTGGTAAAATTTGTTCTGGGGCGTACTAGTGAATAAAAAGACTGGGCTCTGTCCATTTTATACAAATAAGGGTCATACAAATCCTTATGAATTGACAGAGTGTTTGACTTTAATTGGGTATTAAAACAGAGGAATTTAATTCCTGTAACA
>NW_025754857.1:0-8515 GCF_021184085.1 Oncorhynchus gorbuscha
CCCTGTTTCCACCTCTAGACATCCCCTGTTTCCACCTCTAGACATCCCCTGTTTCCACCTCTAGACTTCCCCTGTGTCCACCTCTAGACTTCCCCTGTATCCTGTATCCACCTCTAGACTTCCCCTGTATCCTGTATCCACCTCTAGACATCCCCTGTTTCCACCTCTAGACTTCCCCTGTGTCCACCTCTAGACTTCCCCTGTATCCTGTATCCACCTCTAGACATCCCCTGTTTCCACCTCTAGACTTCCCCTGTGTCCACCTCTAGACTTCCCCTGTATCCTGTATCCACCTCTAGACTTCCCCTGTATCCTGTATCCACCTCTAGACTTCCCCTGTGTCCACCTCTAGACTTCCCCTGTATCCTGTATCCACCTCTAGACTTCCCCTGTATCCTGTATCCACCTCAAGCCTTCCCCTGTATCCTGTGTCCACCTCTAGACTTCCCCTGTGTCCTGTTTCCACACCTAGACTTCCACTGTGTCCTGTTTCCACACCTAGACTTCCCCTGTGACCTGTTTCCACCTCTAGACTTCCCCTGTGTCCTGTATCCACCTCTAGACTTCTCTTGTTTCCACCTCTAGACTTCCCCTGTGCCCTGTTTCCACCTCTAGACTCCACATCTAGACTTCCCCTGTGTCCTGTATCCAACTCTAGACTTCCCCTGTTTCCACCTCTAGTCTTCCCCTGTGTCCTGTTTCCACCTCTAGACTTCCCCTGTGTCCTGCATCCACCTCTCGACTTCCCCTGTCCCCTGTTTCGACCTCTAGACTTCCCCTGTGTCCTATATCCACCTCTAGACTTCCCCTGTGTCCACCTCTAGACTTCCACTGTATCCTGTATCCACCTCTAGACTTCCCCTGTATCCTGTATCCACCTCTAGCCTTCCCCTGTATCCTGTGTCCATCTCTAGACTTCCCCTGTGTCCTGTTTCCACACCTAGACTTCCCCTGTGTCCTGTATTCACGTCTAGACTTACCCTGTTTCCACCTCCAGACTTCCCCTGTGTCCTATATCCACCTCTAGACTTCCCCTGTATCCTGTATCCACCTCTAGACTTCCTCTGTATCCTGTATCCACCTCTAGACTTCCCCTGTGTCCTGTTTCCACACCTAGACTTCCCCTGTGTCCTGTTTCCACACCTAGACTTCCCCTGTGACCTGTTTCCACCTCTAGACTTCCCCTGTGTCCTGTATCCACCTCTAGAATTCCCTTGTGTCCACCTCTAGACTCCCCCTGTGTCCTGTATCCACCTCTAGACTTCCCCTGTTTCCACCTCTAGACTTCCCCTGTGCACTGTTTACACCTCTAGACTTCCCCTGTGTCCTATATCCATCTCTAGACTTCCCCTGTATCCTGTATCCACCTCTAGACTTCCCCTGTTTCCACCTCTAGACTTCCCCTGTGTCCTGTATCTACCTCTCGGCTTCCCCTGTCCCCTGTTTCGACCTCTAGACTTCCCCTGTATCCTGTATCCACCTCTAGACTTCCCCTGTGTCCACCTCTAGACTTCCCTGTGTCCTATATCCACCTCTAGACTTCCCTGTATCCTGTGTCCACCCTAGACTTCCTGTGTCCTGTTTCCACACCTAGACTTCCCTGTGTCCTGTATCCACCTCTAGACTTCCCTGTGTCCACCCTAGACTTCCCCTGTATCCTGGTATGATCACCTCTGGACTTCCCCTGTATCCTGTATCCACCTCTAGCCTTTCCCTGTATCCTGTGTTCCACCTCTGGACTTCCCTGGTGTCCTGTTTCACTGCACCAGACTTCCCCTGTGTCCTGTATCCACCTCTCGGCTTCCCCCTGTCCCCTGTTTAGGGCCCTCCTGACTTCCTGTGTCCTATATCCACCTCTGGACTTCCTGTATCCTGTATCCATTTCCTGGACTTCCTGTGTCCCGTTTCCACACCCAGACTTCCTGTGTCCTAATCCACTCTAGACTTCCCCTGTGTCCACCTCCTGGACTTCCCCCTGTATCCTGTATCCACCTCTAGACTTCCCCTTGTATCCTGTATCCACCTCTGCTTTCCCTGTAATCCTGTGTCCACCTCTGGACTTCCTGTGTCCTGTTTCCACACCTAGACTTCCTGTGTCTGTATCCTCTGGACTTCCCCTGTTCCTCTGGACTTCCCCTGTTTCCCACCTCCCGGACTCACCCTGTGTGCTATTTTCACCTCTGGACTTCCCCTGTGTCCTGTTTCCTCTAGACCTGTCCCAGTTTCACCTCTAGACTTCCCCTGTTCCTGTTTCCACCTCTAGACTTCCCTGTGTCCTGTATCCACCTCTAGACTTCCCCTGTGACCTGTTTCCTCCTCCTGGACTTTGTGTCACCTCTAGACTTCCCTATTGTCCTGTAATCACCTCTGGACTTCCCTGTTTCACCTCTGGACTTCCCCTGTGTCCTGTATCCACCTCGACTTCCTGATCATGTTTGGGCCTCTAGACCCTGTATCCGTGCTCTATCTAGACTTCCCTGTGTCCTATATCCACCTCTAGCCTTCCCCTGTATCCTGTGTCCACCTCTAGACTTCCCCTGTGTCCTGTTTCCACACCTAGACTTCCCCTGTGTCCTGTATCCACCTCTAGACTTTCCCCTGTTTCCACCTCTAGACTTCCCTGTTTCCACCTCCAGACTCACCCTGTGTCCTGTTTCCACCTCTAGACTTCCCCTGTGTCCTGTTTACACCTCTAGACTTCCCCTGTGTCCTATATCCATCTCTAGACTTCCCCTGTATCCTGTATCCACCTCTAGACTTCCCCTGTTTCCACCTCTAGACTTTCCCTGTGTCCACCTCTAGACTTCCTGGGTCCTGTATCCACCTCTAGACTTCCCCTGTTTCCACCTCTAGAATTCCCCGTGTCCACCTCTAGACTTCCCCTGTATCCTGTATCCATCTCTAGACTTCCCCTGTATCCTGTATCCACCTCTAGCCTTCCCCTGTGTCCTGTATCCACCTCTAGACTTCATCTGGCTATCCTGTGTCCATCTCTAGACTTCCTGTATCCATCTCTGGGCTTCCCTGTATCCACCTCTAGACTATCTGTCCTGTATCCACCTCTAGACTTCCCTGTGTCCACCTCTGAACTCCCTGTATCCTGTGTCTCAGACTTTCCCTGTCCTGTATCCACCTCAGCCTTCCCCTGGGTCCTGTTTCACCTCTGGACTTCCTGTACATCCTGTATCCACCTCTAGCCTTCCCCTGTGTCCTGTATCCACCTCTGGACTTCCTCTGTATCCTGTGTCTAATCTCTGGGCTTCCCCTGTAATCCCGTCTCTAGACTTCTGTATTCACTCCTGGACTTCCCTGTGTCACCTCTGGACTTCCTCTGTATCCTATCCACCTCTAGACTCCCCTGTGTCTGTATCCACCTCTGGACTTCCCTGTTTCCACCTCTAGACTTCCCTGCATGTTTACACCTCTGGACTTCCCCTGTGTCCTATATCCATCTCTGGACTTCCCCTGTGTCTGTATCCCTCTAGACTTCCCTGTTTCCACCTCTGGACTTCCCCTGTGTCCTGTATCTACCTCTCGGCTTCCCTGTCCCCTGTTTCGACCTCTAGACTTCCCCTGCAATCCTGTATCCCTCTGGACTTCCTGTGTCCACCTCTGGACTTCCTGTGTCCTATATCCACCTCTAGACTTCCCTACATCCTGTAATCACCTCTGGAACTTCCCCTGTGTCCTGTTTCCCCCTGGACTTCCCCTGTGTCTGTCACCTCTGGACTTCCTGTGTCCACCTCTAGACTTATAATCCTGTCCACCTCTAGACTTCCCTGTATCATATCCACTCCTGGCCTTTCCCTGTATCTGTTCCACCTCTGGACTTCCCCTGTGTCCTGTTTCCACCTAGACTTCCCCTGTGTCCTGTATCCACCTCTCTTCCCCTGTCCCTGTTTAGACCTCTGGACTTCCCCTGTGTCCTATATCCACCTCTAGACTTCCCCTGTATCCTGTATCCACCTCTAGACTTCCCCTGTGTCCTGTTTCCACACCTAGACTTCCCCTGTGTCCTGTATCCACCTCTAGACTTCCCCTGTGTCCACCTCTAGACTTCCCCTGTATCCTGTATCCACCTCTAGACTTCCCCTGTATCCTGTATCCACCTCTAGCCTTCCCTGTATCCTGTGTCCACCTCTAGACTTCCCTGTGTCCTGTTTCCACACCTAGACTTCCCCTGTGTCCTGTATCCACCTCTAGACTTCCCCTGTTTCCACCTCTAGACTTCCCCTGTTTCCACCTCCAGACTCACCCTGTGTACTATTTCCACCTCTAGACTTCCCCTGTGTCCTATTTCCACCTCTAGACTTCCCCTGTCCCAGTTTCCACCTCTAGACTTCCCCTGTTCCCTGTTTCCACCTCTAGACTTCCCCTGTGTCCTGTATCCACCTCTAGACTTCCCCTGTGACCTGTTTCCTCCTCTAGACTTTCCCTGTGTCCACCTCTGGACTTCCTGTGTTATCCACCTCTGGACTTCCCTGTTCCACCTCTAGACTTCCCCTGTGTCCTGTATCCACCTCTCGACTTCCTGACTCCTGTTCGACCTCTAGACTTCCCTGTGTCCTGTGTCACCTCTGGACTTCCCCTGTGTCCTGTCCACCTCTGGCCTTCCCCTGTATCCTGTGTCCACCTCTAGGAGCTTCCCTGTGTGTCCTGTTTCCACACTAGACTTCCCTGTCCCTGTATCCACCTCTGACTTTCCTGTTTCCACCTCTAGACTTCCCCCTGTTTCCACCTCAGACTCACCCTGTGTCCACTGTTTCCACCTCTAGACTTCCCCTGTGTCCTGTTTACACCTCTAGACTTCCCTGTGTCCTATATCCATCTCTAGACTTCCTGTATCCTGTATACCTCTAGACTTCCTGTTTCCACCTCTAGACTTTCCCTGTGTCCACCTCTAGACTTCCCCTGGGTCCTGTATCCACCTCTAGACTTCCCTGTTTCCACCTCTAGAATTCCCCGTGTCCACCTCTAGACTTCCCTGTATCCTGTATCCATCTCTAGACTTCCCTGTATCCTGTATCTCAGCCTTCCCCTGTGTCCTGTATCCACCTCTGGACTTCCTCTGTATCCTGTGTTAAATCTGGACTTCCTGTATCCATCTCTGGACTTCCCCTGTATCCACCTCTGGACTATCTCTATCATTCATCCACCTCCTGGACTTCCCCAATCCTGTATCCACCTCTATCCTTCACATGTCCTGTATCCTCTAGACTTCTCTGTATCTGTCATCCTCTGGACTTCCCCTAGGTCCTGTTTCCCACCTCTAGACTTCCCTGTATCCTGTATCCACCTCTAGCCTTCCCCCTGTGTCCTGTATCCACCTCTAGACTTCCTCTGTATCCTGTGTCCATCTCTAGACTTCCCCTGTATCCATCTCTAGACTTCCCCTGTATCCACCTCTGGACTTCCTCTGTATCCTGTATCCACCCCCTAGACTTCCCCTGTATCCTGTATCCACCTCTATCCTTCCCTGTGTCCTGTATCCACCTCTAGGCTTCCTCTGTATCCTGTGTCCACCTCTAGACTTCCTGGGTCCTGTTTCCACCTCTAGACTTCCCCTGTGTCCACCTCTAGCCTTCCCCCTGTCCTGTTTCCACCCTCTAGACTTCCCCTGTGTCCTTTTCCCCTCTAGACTTCCCTGTGTCCTGTTTCCACCACTAGACTTCCCCTGTGTCCACATGTTTCCACCCCAGACTTCCCCTGTGACCTGTATCCACCTCTAGACTTTCTCTGTGTCCACCTCTAGACTTCCCTGTATCCTGTATCCACCTCTAGACTTCCCCTGTGTCCACCTCTAGACTTCCCTGTATCCTGTATCCACCTCTAAGACTTCCCCTGTGTCCCCTCTAGACTTCCTGTATCCTGTATCCACTCTAGACTTCTCCTGTGTCCTGTTTCCAACTCTGTACTTCCCCTGTGTCTGTCTGTCTTCAATGCCATTTAACTCTGCAAAGTTACCCTACAACGATAGTCTGTCTTCAATGCCATTTAACTCTACAAGGTTACCCTACTAGCGTTAGAGTCTGTCTTCAATGCCATTTAACTCTACAAGGTTACCCTACAACGTTAGAGTCTGTCTTCAATGCCATTTAACTCTACAAAGTCACCCTACAACGATAGAGTCTGTCTTCAATGCCATTTAACTCTACAAGGTTACCCTACAACGTTAGAGTCTGTCTTCAATGCAATTTAACTCTGCAAGGTTACCCTACAATGATAGAGTCTGTCTTCAATGCCATTTAACTCTACAAGGTTACCCTACAACGTTAGAGTCTGTCTTCAATGCCATTTCACTCTACAAGGTTACCCTACACCCTACAACGATAGAGTCTGTCTTCAATGCCATTTAACTCTACAAGGTTACCCTACAACGTTAGAGTCTGTCTTCAATGCCATATAACTCTACAAGGTTACCCTACAACGTTAGAGTCTGTCTTCAATGCAATTTAACTCTGCAAGGTTACCCTACAACGATAGAGTCTGTCTTCAATGCCATTTAACTCTACAAGGTTACCCTACAACGTTAGTCTGTCTTCAATGCCATTTCGCTCTACAAGGTTACCCTACAACGTTAGAGTCTGTCTTCAATGCCATTTCACTCTACAAAGGTTACTACATCTGCCAACGTTAGAGTCTGTCTTCAATGCCATTTAACTCTGCAAGGTTACTCCTACAACGTTAGAGTCTGTCTTCAATGCCATTTAACTCTGTAAGATTTTAAACCTAGAGTCTGGTTCACGCAATTTAACTCTGCAAGGTTACCCTACAACGATAGAGTCTGTCTTCAATGCCATTTAACTCTACAAAGTTACCCTACAACGTTAGAGTCTGTCTTCAATGCCATATAACTCTACAAGGTTACCCTACACCCTACAACGATAGTCTGTCTTCAATGCCATTTAACTCTACAAGGTTACCCTACAACGTTAGAGGCTGTCTTCAATGCCATTTAACTCTACAAGGTTACCCTACAACATTAGAGTCTGTCTTCAATGCCATATAACTCTACAAGGTTACCCTACAACGTTAGAGTCTGTCTTCAATGCCATTTCACTCTGCAAGGTTACCCTACAATGTTAGAGTCAGTCTTCAATGCCATTTAACTCTACAAGGTTACCCTACAACGTTAGAGTCTGTCTTCAATGCCATTTAACTCTACAAGGTTACCCTACAACGTTAAGTCTGTCTTCAATGCCATTTCACTCTACAAAGTTTACCTCCTACACCTACAACGTTAGAGTCTGTCTTCAATGCCATTTAACTCTACAAGGTTACCCTACAACGCTAGAGTCTGTCTTCAATGCCATTTCACTCTACAAGGTTACCCTACACCCTACAACGTTAGAGTCTGTCTTCAATGCCATTTCACTCTACAAGTTTACCCTACAACGTTAGTCTGTCTTCAATGCCATTTAACTCTACAAGGTTACCCTACAACGTTAGAGTCTGTGTCTTCAATGCCATTTAACTCTACAAGGTTACCCTACAACGTTAGAGTCTGTCTTCAATGCCATTTAACTCTACAAGGTTACCCTACAACGTTAGAGTCTGTCTTCAATGCCATTTAACTCTACAAGGTTACCCTACAACATTAGAGTCTGTCTTCAATGCCATATAACTCTACAAGGTTACATTACAACGTTAGAGTCTGTCTTCAATGCCATTTCACTTCGGTGTTGTTACCTTACAACGATAGAGTCTGTCTTCAATGCCATTTCACTGGGTAAGGTTACCTGCATAACGTTAGAGTCTGTCTTTTAATGCCATTTAACTCTACAAGGTTACCCTACAGCGTTAGAGTCTGTCTTCAATGCCATTTAACTCTACAAGGTTACCCTACAACGTTAGAGTCTGTCTTCAATGCCATTTCACTCTACAAGGTTACCCTACACCCTACAACGTTAGTCTGTCTTCAATGCCATTTAACTCTGCAAGTTTACCCTACAATGTTTAAAAAGCAACTCCCATTTGAAAAGCAACCCTCTGAGAACTACCAAACCTCTCATAAATGGACCTGGTATAGATAATGATGAGATGTAAGGTAGTGTGGGATGGCTGAAAACACACATGGAGTGGGTAGTGATGTCATCAGAAGGAGACAGTTAGTTGTGGACACAGAGCCAATATGAAGGGCATGTTTATCTGTGGCAGTTCTAAATGTTCGCGTAGAATGTGGACATGTTTGGCAGTAATGGAGGAAGTGTCCTACTGAAACAGGAAGTTCACGCTGAGCTTAACAAGTCCCTGATGGCGTGGAGAGGTCAAAGGGGAATCCTTCTACTTCCCTCTACTGTAGTTCATACTGGACACGGAGAGGTCAAAGGGGAATCCTTCTACTTCCCTGTACTGTAGTTCATACTGAACACGGAGAGGTCAAAGGGGAATCCTTCTACTTCCCTCTACTGTAGTTCATACTGGACACGGAGAGGTCAAAGGGGAATCCTTCTACTTCCCTCTACTGTAGTTCATACTGGACACGGAGAGGTCAAAGGGAATCCTTCTACTTCCT
>NW_025754858.1:0-8513 GCF_021184085.1 Oncorhynchus gorbuscha
TAATGCTAGAGGGAGAGAGAGAACAGGGTCAGCTAGTAATGCTAGAGGGAGGAGAGAGAACAGGGTCAGGGGGTAATGCTAGAGGGAGGAGAGAGAACAGGGTCAGGTAGTAATGTTAGAGGGAGGAGAGAGAACAGGGTCAGGGTAATGCTAGAGGGGGAGAGAGAACAGGGTCAGGTAGTAATGCTAGAGGGAGGAGAGAGAACAGGGTCAGGTAGTAATGCTAGGGAGGAGGAGAACAGGGTCAGGTAATGTAATGTTAGAGGGGGTGAGAGAACAGGGTCAGCTAGTAATGCTAGAGGGAGGAGAGAGAACAGGGTCAGGTAGTAATGCTAGAGGAGGAGGAGAACAGGGTCAGTAATGCAGAACAGGGTCAGGTAGTAATGCTAGAGGGAGGAGAGAGAACAGGGTCAGGTAGTAATGCTAGAGGGAGGGAGAGAACAGGGTCAGGTAGTAATGAACAGGGTCAGAGTAATGGAGGGAGAGAGAACAGGGTCAGGGGTCAGGTAGTAATGTTAGAGGGAGGAGAGAGTAGTAACTAGAGGGAGGGAGGGTCAGGGTCAGGTAGTAATGCTAGAGGGAGGAGAGAGAACAGGGTCAGGGGTCAGGTAGTAATGTTAGAGGGAGGAGAGAGAACAGGGTCAGGGGGTAATGTTAGAGGGAGGAGAGAGAACAGGGTCAGGGGTCAGGTAGTAATGTTAGAGGGAGGAGAGAGAACAGGGTCAGGGGTAATGTAGAGGGAGGAGAGAGAACAGGGTGCTAATGTTAGGGAGGTGAGGGAGAGAGAACAGGGTCAGTAATGGGTCAGGTCAGGGGTAGTAATGCTAGAGGGAGGAGAGAGAACAGGGTCAGCTAGTAAAGCTAGAGGGAGGAGAGAGAACAGGGTCAGGTAGTAAAGCTAGAGGGAGGAGAGAGAACAGGGTCAGGGGGTAATGCTAGAGGGAGGAGAGAGAACAGGGTCAGGTAGTAATGCTAGAGGGAGGAGAGAGAACAGGGTCAGGTAGTAATGTTAGAGGGAGGAGAGAGAACAGGGTCAGGTAGTAATGTTAGAGGGAGGAGAGAGAACAGGGTCAGGGGTCAGGTGGTAATGCTAGAGGGAGGAGAGAGAACAGGGTCAGGGGTCAGGGGGTAATGCTAGAGGGAGGAGAGAGAACAGGGTCAGGGGGTAATGCTAGAGGGAGGAGAGAGAACAGGGTCAGGGGTCAGGTAGTAATGCTAGAGGGAGGAGAGAGAACAGGGTCAGGGGTAATGCTAGAGGGAGGAGAGAGAACAGGGTCAGCTAGTAATGCTAGAGGGAGGAGAGAGAACAGGGTCAGGTAGTAATGTTAGAGGGAGGAGAGAGAACAGGGTCAGGTAGTAATGCTAGAGGGAGGAGAGAGAACAGGGTCAGCTAATAATGCTAGAGGGAGGAGAGAGAACAGGGTCAGCTAGTAATGCTAGAGGGAGGAGAGAGAACAGGGTCAGGGGTCAGGTAGTAATGTTAGAGGGAGGAGAGAGAACAGGGTCAGCTAGTAATGCTAGAGGGAGGAGAGAGAACAGGGTCAGGTAGTAATGTTAGAGGGAGGAGAGAGAACAGGGTCAGGTAGCAATGCTAGAGGGAGGAGAGAGAACAGGGTCAGGGGTCAGGTAGTAATGTTAGAGGGAGGAGAGAGAACAGGGTCAGGGGTCAGGTGGTACAGGACACCACACTTGTCGATCACAGCAGTTTTATGGTGCATCGTGGTTTTATTGCATGGTTTTGGTTATGGAGTTTATGGCTTGAGTTACAGATAACAGCAGTGGTTAGGCTAACTTCCTCTTGTAGTGTAGTCAAGCAGCATGAAGCATCAGACAACCCCAAACACACTAATGATGTAATGCTAACAGATAGAAGATAGTAGTAATAGAAGTATCCAATGATTGTAACAGAAGTATACTGAACAAAAATATAAACGCAACATGTAAAGTGTTGGTCCCATGTTTCATGAGCTGAAATAAAAGATCCCAGAAATGTTCCATATGAATAAAAAGTATTATTTCTCAAAAATGTTGTGCACAAATTTGTTTACATCTCTGATAGTATTTCTCCTTTGCCAAGATAATCCATCCACCTGTCAGGTGTGGCATATCAAGAAGCTGATTAAACAGCACCACCATTACACAGGTGCACCTTGTGCTGGGGACAATATGTCACTAAAATGTGCAGTTTTGTCACAACGCCATGCCACAGATTCCTAAAGTTTTTTAAAAACTTTACTTAACTAGGCAAGTCAGTTAAGAACAAATTCTTATTTACAATGACGGCCAAACCCGGACAATGCTAGGCCAATTGTGCGTCAACCTATGGGACTCCCAATCACAACCGGTTGTGATACAGCCTGGATTTGTTTGGCCCTGTCTGGGGGTGTCCTCGGATGGGGCCACAGTGTCTCCTGACCCCTCCCGTCTCAGCCTCCAGTATTTATGCTGCAGTAGTTTATGTGTCGGGGGGCTAGGGTCAGTTTGTTATATCTGGAGTACTTCTCCTGTCCTATTCGGTGTCCTGTGTGAATTTAAGTGTGCTCTCTCAAATTCTCTCGGAGGACCTGAGCCCTAGGACCATGCCTCAGGACTACCTGACATGATGACTCCTTGCTGTCCCCAGTCCACCTGGCCGTGCTGCTGCTCCAGTTTCAACTGTTCTGCCTTATTATTATTCAACCATGCTGGTCATTTATGAACATCTTGGCCATGTTCTGTTATAATCTCCACCCGGCACAGCCAGAAGAGGACTGGCCACCCCTCATAGCCTGGTTCCTCTCTAGGTTTCTTCCTAGGTTCTGGCCTTTCTAGGGAGTTTTCCTAGCCACCGTGCTTCTACACCTGCATTGCTTGCTGTTTGGGGTTTTAGGCTGGGTTTCTGTACAGCACTTTGAGAAATCAGCTGATGTACGAAGGGCTATATAAATACATTTGATTTGAGGTACAGGAAACCACACTTATTAATAAATATAGTAATAGTATCCAGAGACCAGTAGTATTAGATGTAGTAATAGTATCCAGAGACCAGTAGTATTAGATGTAGTAATAGTATCCAGAGACCAGTAGTATTAGATGTAGTAATAGTATCCAGAGACCAGTAGTATTAGATGTAGTAATAGTATCCAGAGACCAGTAGTATTAGATGTAGTAATAGTATCCAGAGACCAGTAGTATTAGATGTAGTAATAGTATCCAGAGACCAGTAGTATTAGATGTAGTAATAGTATCCAGAGACCAGTAGTATTAGATGTAGTAATAGTATCCAGAGACTCACCAGTTGACCCCGTCAGCCTCCACCCAGGCAAACCTGTACTCATTCACCCTCAACATCAGCTGGAGACAGCCTGCTACACACTGCACATACTGAGAGCTCTGCAGGGGGAGAACACAGACACAAACTTTTATTAAGACTGATCAGGGAAACACAGGCAGGATTTGGAGATACAGTGGGGCAAAACAATTATTAGTCAGCCACCAATTGTGCAAGTTCTCCCACTTAAAAAGATGAGGCCTGTAATTTTCATCATAGGTACACTTCAACTATGACAGAAAAAAATAGAAATAAAATCCACAAAATCACATTGTAGGATTTTTAATGAATTTATTTGCAAATTATGGTGGAAAATAAGTATTTGGTCACCTACAAAAGTTTCTCAATACTTTGTTATATACCCTTTGTTGGCAATGACAGAGGTCAAAAGAGTCTTCACAAGGTTTTCACACACTGTTGCTGGTATTTTGGCCCATTCCTCCATGCAGATCTCCTCTAGAGCAGTGATGTTTTGGGGCTGTTGCTGGGCAACACGGACTTTCAACTCCCTCCAAAGATTTTCTATGGGGTTGAGACTGGCTAGGCCACTCCAGGACATTGAAATGCTTCTCACGAAGCCACTCCTTTGTTGCCCAGGCGGTGTGTTTGGGATCATTGTCATGCTGAAAGAGCCAGCCACATTTCATTTTCAATGCCCTTGCTGATGGAAGGAGGTTCACTCAAAATCTCACAATACATGGCCCCATTCATTCTGTCCTTTACACGGATCAGTCATCCTGGTCCCTTTGCAGAAAAACAGCCCCAAAGCATGATGTTTCCTCCCCCATGCTTCACAGTAGGTATGGTGTTCTTTGGCTGCAACTCAGCATTCTTTGTCCTCCAAACACAACGAGTTGAGTGAGATTCCGGAGTTCTAAATTGAGCAGCTGCTGAAAAATGAGCTCCTGTATTTATTGAGATTTAAATGTTTTTTTAGAGTGAAGTACATCGAAAAAATCAAGAGAAAACTGCAAGACTCAATAGAAGACAAAACAAGGAACAAACTAAACAAGACAGGCTTTTGAAAAATTAACTATTTTTTTCATAAAATTGTACAGTTATCTTAGCTAGGTGAATTGCTAGCAGAATTGTTTACTTGTTGCTAAGCAGTTGCTAGGGACTCTCCTGGAAGAAGCTAGCTAGCTTACAAAGAATAACAACAAAAAATATCTAGTTAATAGAAGAAAGGAAGACAAAATAAGGACAAAAGAAGGACAGAAGAAAAGGAAAAGAAAGAGGACAACAAAGTGAAACAGTCAGCACTTCTATTGCAACTTCGTATTTCGTCGTCCCTAACGTAGTCTACACTGCTATCTGCCCAGCAGCTAGCCAGCTAGCAAACGTCCACCGTCTACCGAATAGCAGCACTGTAGAAACTATTACACTCAACTGAACGACTTGATTAGTGTAGTGTTAGCTAGCTACATAGTTGTCTTTGCTGTCTTCGTATCCAAGATAATTGTGTAGTTTAGAGCGTGTAGTCTTAGAGTGATTATCTTAATTTACCGAGGTTAGCTAGCCAGCTATTTGTCGTCCTTAACGTAGGAGACACTGCTAGCTAGCCAACAGCTAGCCAACGTCTACTGAATAGAACTTCCGCACTCAACAACCCGGTCGCATTCCGCTTCGCTCCACAGGTAGTATCACATTTTCATTTCATTTCATTACAGCACAACGGTTTGATTTGTTTGATCGTAGCTAGCTACATAGCTAGCTACATAGCCGTCTGTGTATCAAAGATAATTGTGTAGTCTAGAGCGATTTTCTAGGTTAGCTAGCCAGCTATTGTCGTTCTTTTAACGCAACGTAACGTAATCAACACTGCTAGCTAGCCAGCTAGCCCCCGAATAGCAGCACTGTAGAAACTACTACACTCAACGGAACGACTTGATTAGTGTAGTGTCAACAACGCAGCCACTGTCAGCTAGCCTACAAAGTCAACAACGCAGCCACTGCCAGCTAGCCTACTTCAGCAGTACTGTATCATTTTTAATAATTTTAGTCAATAAGATTCTTGCTACGTAAGCTTAACTTTCTGAACATTCGAGACGTGTAGTCCACTTGTCATTCCAATCTCCTTGCATTAGCGTAGCCTCTTCTGTAGCCTGTCAACTATGTGTCTGTCTATCCCTGTTCTCTCCTCTCTGCACAGACCATACAAACGCTCCACACCGCGTGGCCGCTGCCACCCTAATCTGGTGGTCCCAGCGCGCACGACCCACGTGGACTTCCAGGTCTCCGGTAGCCTCTGGAACTGCCGATCTGCAGCCAACAAAGCAGAGTTCATCTCAGCCTATGCCTCCCTCCAGTCCCTCGACTTCTTGGCACTGACAGAAACATGGATCACCACAGATAACACTGCTACTCCTACTGCTCTCTCTTCGTCCGCCCACGTGTTCTCGCACACCCCGAGAGCTTCTGGTCAGCGGGGTGGTGGCATAGGGATCCTTATCTCTCCCATGTGGTCATTCTCTCTTTCTCCCCTTACCCATCTGTCTATCGCCTCCTTTGAATTTCATGCTGTCACAGTTACCAGCCCTTTCAAGCTTAACATCCTTATCATTTATCGCCCTCCAGGTCCCCTCGGAGAGTTCATCAATGAGCTTGATGCCTTGATAAGCTCCTTTCCTGAGGATGGCTCACCTCTCACAGTTCTGGGCGACTTTAACCTCCCCACGTCTACCTTTGACTCATTCTCTCTGCCTCCTTCTTTCCACTCCTCTCCTCTTTTGACCTCACCCTCTCACCTTCCCCCCTACTCACAAGGCAGGCAATACGCTCGACCTCATCTTTACTAGATGCTGTTCTTCCACTAACCTCATTGCAACTCCCCTCCAAGTCTCCGACCACTACCTTGTATCCTTTTCCCTCTCGCTCTCATCCAACACTTCCCACACTGCCCCTACTCGGATGGTATCGCGCCGTCCCAACCTTCGCTCTCTCCCCCGCTTCTCTCTCCTCTTCCATCCTATCATCTCTTCCCTCTGCTCAAACCTTCTCCAACCTATCTCCTGATTCTGCCTCCTCAACCCTCCTCTCCTCCCTTTCTGCATCCTTTGACTCTCTATGTCCCCTATCTTCCAGGCCGGCTCGGTCCTCCCCTCCCGCTCCGTGGCTTGACGACTCAATGCGAGCTCACAGAACAGGGCTCCGGAAGGCCGAGCGGAAATGGAGGAAAACTCGCCTCCCTGCGGACCTGGCATCCTTTCACTCCCTCCTCTCTACATTTTCCTCCTCTGTCTCTGCTGCTAAAGCCACTTTCTACCACTCTAAATTCCAAGCATCTGCCTCTAACCCTAGGAAGCTCTTTGCCACATTCTCCTCCCTCCTGAATCCTCCTCCCCCTCCCCCTCCTCCCTCTCTGCAGATGACTTCGTCAACCATTTTGAAAAGAAGATCGACGACATCCGATCCTCGTTTGCTAAGTCAAACAACACCGCTGGTTCTGCTCACACTGCCCCTACCCTGTGCTCTGACCTCTTTCTCCCTTTCTCTCTCTCCAGATGAAATCTCGCGTCTTGTGACGGCCGGCCGCCCAACAACCTGCCCGTCGACCCCTATCCCCTCCTCTCTTCTCAGACCATTTCCGGAGACCTTCTCCCTTACCTCACCTCGCTCATCAACTTATCCCTGACCGCTGGCTCGTCCCTTCCGTCTTCAAGAGAGCGAGAGTTGCACCCCTTCTGAAAAAACCTACACTCGATCCCTCCGATGTCAACAACTACAGACCAGTATCCCTTCTTTCTTTTCTCTCCAAAACTCTTGAACGTGCCGTCCTTGGTCAGCTCTCCCGCTATCTCTCTCAGAATGACCTTCTTGATCCAAATCAGTCAGGTTTCAAGACTAGTCATTCAACTGAGACTGCTCTTCTCTGTATCACGGAGGCGCTCCGCACCGCTAAAGCTAACTCTCTCTCCTCTGCTCTCATCCTTCTAGACCTATCGGCTGCCTTCGATACTGTGAACCATCAGATCCTCCTCTCCACCCTCTCCGAGTTGGGCATCTCCGGCGCGGCCCACGCTTGGATTGCGTCCTACCTGACAGGTCGCTCCTACCAGGTGGCGTGGCGAGAATCTGTCTCCTCACCACGCGCTCTCACCACTGGTGTCCCCCAGGGCTCTGTTCTAGGCCCTCTCCTATTCTCGCTATACACCAAGTCACTTGGCTCTGTCATAACCTCACATGGTCTCTCCTATCATTGCTATGCAGACGACACACAATTAATCTTCTCCTTTCCCCCTTCTGATGACCAGGTGGCGAATCGCATCTCTGCATGTCTGGCAGACATATCAGTGTGGATGACGGATCACCACCTCAAGCTGAACCGGCAAGACGGAGCTGCTCTTCCTCCCGGGAAGGACTGCCCGTTCCATGATCTCGCCATCACGGTTGACAACTCCATTGTGTCCTCCTCCCAGAGCGCTAAGAACCTTGGCGTGATCCTGGACAACAAACTGTCGTTCTCAGCTAACATCAAGGCGGTGGCCCGTTCCTGTAGGTTCATGCTCTACAACATCCGCAGAGTACGACCCTGCCTCACACAGGAAGCGGCGCAGGTCCTAATCCAGGCACTTGTCATCTCCCGTCTGGATTACTGCAACTCGCTGTTGGCTGGGCTCCCTGCCTGTGCCATTAAACCCTACAACTCATCCAGAACGCCGCAGCCCGATCTAGTGTTCAACCTTCCCAAGTTCTCTCACGTCACCCTGCTCCTCCGCTCTCTCCACTGGCTTCCAGTTGAAGCTTGCATCCGCTACAAGACCATGGTGCTTGCCTACGGAGCTGTGAGGGAACACCTCAGTACCTCCAGGCTCTGATCAGGCCCTACACCCAAATAAGGGCACTGCGTTCATCCACCTCTGGCCTGCTCGCCTCCCCTACCACTGAGGAAGTACAGTTCCGCTCAGCTCAGTCAAAACTGTTCGCTGCTCTGGCTCCCCAATGGTGGAACAAACTCCCTCACGACGCCAGGACAGCGGAGTCAATCACCACCTTCCGGGAGACACCTGGAAACCCCACCTCTTTAAGGAATACCTAGGATAGGATAAAGTAATCCTTCTCACCCCCTCCCCCTTAAAATATTTAGATGCACTATTGTAAAGTGGTTGTTCCACTGGATGTCATAAGGTGAATGCACCAATTTGTAAGTCGCTCTGGATAAGAGCGTCTGCTAAATGACTTAAATGTAATGTAAATGTAAATG
>NW_025754859.1:0-8512 GCF_021184085.1 Oncorhynchus gorbuscha
TGGATGGAATAGGAATGACAGTCATCCAATATGCTGGAATAGAAATAAGGCAAAGCTCATCAAGAAGTCTCCTCCCTCATTTTGAACACCTCTGACCGCCACTGGTACACATTTAGGATCTTCATTTGTTTTGCAAGAAATGTCCAGGGTAAGGAGAGGTGGAGGGAGGAGGGTGGAGAGAAGGAGAGATGGAGAGAAGGAGAGGTGGAGGGAGGAGAGGTGGAGGGAGGAGGGTGGAGAGAAGGAGAGGTGGAGGGAGGAGAGAAGGAGGGGTGGAGGGAGGAGGGTGGAGAGGTGGAGGGAGGAGGGTGGAGAGAAGGAGAGGTGGAGGGAGGAGAGAAGGAGGGGGTGGAGGGAGGAGAGAGTGGAGGAGAGGGTGGAGAGAAGGAGAGGTGGAGGGAGGAGGGTGGAGAGGTGGAGGGAGGAGAGGTGGAGGGAGGAGGGAGGAGAGAAGGAGAGGTGGAGGGAGGAGAGGTGGAGAGAAGTAGAGGTGGAGTGAGGAGGGTGGCGAGAAGGAGAGGTGGAGGGAGGAGAGAAGGAGGGGTGGAGGGAGGAGGGAGGAGAGAAGGAGGGGTGGAGGGAGGAGAGGTGGAGGGAGGAGGGTGGAGAGAAGGAGAGGTGGAGGGAGGAGGGTGGAAAGAAGGAGAGGTGGAGGGAGGAGAGGTGGAGGGAGGAGGGTGGAAAGAAGGAGAGGTGGAGGGAGGAGAGAAGGAGGGGTGGAGGGAGGAGAGAAGGAGGGAGGAGGGTGGAGAGAAGGAGAGGTGGAGGGAGGAGGGTGGAGAGGTGGAGGGAGGAGGGTGGAGAGAAGGAGGGGTGGAGGGAGGAGGGTGGAGAGAAGGAGAGGTGGAGGGAGGAGGGTGGGAGAGAAGTAGAGGTGGAGGGAGGAGGGTGGAGAGAAGGAGAGGTGGAGGGAGGAGAGGTGGAGAGAAGTAGAAGTGGAGGGGGGAGGGAGGAGAGAAGGAGGGGTGGAGGGAGGAGAGAAGGAGAGGTGGAGGGAGGAGGGAAGGAGAGGTGGAGGGAGGAGGGTGGAGAGAAGGAGGGGTGGAGGGAGGAGAGAAGGAGAGGTGGAGGGAGGAGGGAAGGAGAGGTGGAGGGAGGAGGGTGGAGAGAAGGAGGGGTGGAGGGAGGAGGGTGGAGAGAAGTAGAGGTGGAGGGAGGAGGGTGGAGAGAAGGAGAGGTGGAGGGAGGAGGGTGGAGAGAAGTAGAGGTGGAGGGAGGAGGGAGGAGGGAGGAGAGTTGGAGGGAGGAGGGTGGAGAGAAGGAGAGGTGGAGGGAGGAGAGAAGGAGGGGTGGAGGGAGGAGAGAAGGAGAGGTGGAGGGAGGAGAGAAGGAGAGGTGGAGGGAGGAGGGTGGAGAGAAGGAGAGGTGGAGGGAGGAGAGGTGGAGAGAAGTAGAGGTGGAGGGAAGGAGGGGTGGAGGGAGGAGAGAAGGAGAGGTGGAGGGAGGAGGGAAGGAGAGGTGGAGGAGGAGGGTAGAGAGAAGGAGGGGTGGAGGGAGGAGGGTGGAGAGAAGTAGAGGTGGAGGGAGGAGGGTGGAGAGAAGTAGAGGTGGAGGGAGGAGGGTGGAGAGAAGTAGAGGTGGAGGGAGGAGGGTGGAGAGAAGGAGAGTTGGAGGGATGAGGGTGGAGAGGAGAGGTGGAGGGAGGAGGGAGGAGAGAAGGAGAGAGGAGGGTGGAGAGAAGGAGAGGTGGAGGGAGGAGAGGTGGAGAGAAGTAGAGGTGGAGGGAGGAGGGTGGAGAGAAGGAGAGGTGGAGGGAGGAGGGTGGAAAGAAGGAGAGGTGGAGGGAGGAGAGAAGGAGGGGTGGAGGGAGGAGAGAAGGAGAGGTGGAGGGAGGAGGGAGGAGAGAAGGAGGGGTGGAGGGCGGAGGGAGGAGGGAGGAGAGAAGGAGAGCTGGAGGGAGGAGGGTGGAGCGAAGGAGAGGTGGAGGGAGGAGGGTGGAGCGAAGGGGAGGTGGAGGATGAAGGGATGAGGGTGGAGCGAAGGAGAGGTGGAGGGACGTAGAGAGAAGGAGAGGTGGAGGATGAAGGGAGGAGGGTGGAGAGAAGGAGAGGTGGAGGGAGGTAGAGAGAAGGAGAGCTAGAGGATGGAGGGAGGTGGACAGAAGGAGAGGTGGAGGATGGAGGGAGGTGGACAGAAGGAGAGGTGGAGGATGGAGGGAGGTGGACAGAAGGAGAGGTGGAGGATGGAGGGAGGTGGACAGAAGGAGAGGTGGAGGATGGAGGGAGGTAGACAGAAGGAGAGGTGGAGGATGGAGGGAGGTGGACAGAAGGAGAGGTGGAGGATGGAGGAGGTGGACAGAAGGAGAGGTGGAGGATGGAGGAGGTGACAGAAGAGAGGAGGAGGATGGGAGGGAGGAGGGTGTTAGTGACCTTGAGGAGTTATGTTCAGTATAGTCGTAATCCTCCCTCAGAGAGCCATTGGCTAAATTCGATTTCTCTCTCTCTCACACACACACACACACACACACACACACACACACACACACACACACACACACACAAACAGTCTCACTCAGGGACCACTAAACCAGACTGAGAGGAGCACTGTGAGATATTGCATTGAGAGGAGCACTGTGACATATTGCATTGTGGGAGTTCTAGTAGCCTACACTGTGCCCCAACACTGAGAAGATAGATGACTAAGCTACAGCACAAGCAAAGCTCGAAATGTAAAATAAATATGTTATCGTGAACAAAGATATCCGGCATTAAAGTGTTGTAGGTAACTCATCCACAGACGACATACAAAGATGTAAAACAAATATATTACAATGAAAGAGTCTTATAGAGGCGCCGTGCTGCTGTCAACGCACCCACTCTGTCTCCTGTCTTCTCTCTGTTTGGTCGACGCGCTTTGAGAGAACAGCTAACAAACCATTCAATCACCCCTGACAAAGGATGCTTCGATATTCTGAAATCTTTTAAGTTGACATTTTAATTACCCTCTAATCTATAATTGATTTTCCAGTTGCTGCCAATGTGTTTAGGATTTACCTATTGTGTTAGTTGATTATGCAGAAATTCAAACTGCATATAAACTGATCATCTGTTAATTTATCAAGCCATCTTTTTACATACAATGCATCAATGTGTTTATTCGGTAATCTAACCATTCATTTCCATTCATTTGTTGAGTCAATCCATCAATCTATTCAACTATGCAATTATGTGTGTCTCTGTTGATGAAGTGCAATGATCCGCGCACGAGAGCAACTTACACTGTAACAGAAGTCTTTTATACTCTGAAATGAACTACTGCAGCATAAAGTAAATAATGTGCATTGTGGGAAAGTGTTTGTCGGGAAATAATGACTGTATTTGGAATGGTACTGTAACCCTTCCCCCACAGAACACAGTCCAGGGAGGCGTCGTTGGAGAGACCAACACCTGTTCACCACTAGTGGGCACATGGTATTATTGTTTCTGACTCATTAACATAGTTTGATGCAGTCGTGAGGTAGAATACTGTACCAGTTAGACTCCTATGTGGTTGTGGTGCCTCGTCACGTGAGGTAGAATACTGTACCAGTTGAACTCATGTGTGGTTGTGGTGCCTCGTCACGTGAGGTAGAATACTGTACCAGTTAGACTCCTATGTGGTTGTGGTGCCTCGTCACGTGAGGTAGAATACTGTACCAGTTGAACTCCTATGTGGTTGTGGTAAACCATCACGTGAGGTAGAATACTGTACCAGTTGAACTCCTATGTGGTTGTGGTAAACCATCACGTGAGGTAGAATACTGTACCAGTTGAACTCCTATGTGGTTGTGGTAAACCATCACGTGAGGTAGAATACTGTACCAGTTGAACTCCTATGTGGTTGTGGTGCCTCGTCACGTGAGGTAGAATACTGTACCAGTTGAACTCCTATGTGGTTGTGGTGCCTCGTCACGTGAGGTAGAATACTGTACCAGTTGAACTCCTATGTGGTTGTGGTGCCTCGTCACGTGAGGTAGAATACTGTACCAGTTGAACTCCTATGTGGTTGTGGTAAACCATCACGTGAGGTAGAATACTGTACCAGTTGAACTCCTATGTGGTTGTGGTAAACCATCACGTGAGGTAGAATACTGTACCAGTTGAACTCCTATGTGGTTGTGGTGCCTCGTCACGTGAGGTAGAATACTGTACCAGTTGAACTCCTATGTGGTTGTGGTAAACCATCACGTGAGGTAGAATACTGTACCAGTTGAACTCCTATGTGGTTGTGGTAAACCATCACGTGAGGTAGAATACTGTACCAGTTGAACTCCTATGTGGTTGTGGTAAACCATCACGTGAGGTAGAATACTGTACCAGTTGAACTCCTATGTGGTTGTGGTGCCTCGTCACGTGAGGTAGAATACTGTACCAGTTGAACTCCTATGTGGTTGTGGTAAACCATCACGTGAGGTAGAATACTGTACCAGTTGAACTCCTATGTGGTTGTGGTAAACCATCACGTGAGGTAGAATACTGTACCAGTTGAACTCCTATGTGGTTGTGGTAAACCATCACGTGAGGTAGAATACTGTACCAGTTGAACTCCTATGTGGTTGTGGTAAACCATCACGTGAGGTAGAATACTGTACCAGTTGAACTCCTATGTGGTTGTGGTAAACCATCACGTGAGGTAGAATACTGTACCAGTTGAACTCCTATGTGGTTGTGGTGCCCTGTCACGTTGTATAAGAGACAGGTTGAAGCAGAAGTCTTAAACATTAAATGGTTGAGCATGTTGCCTGTTGGTCTGTAGTTGCTGTCAGATTGGAAGACGTCGTTAAGGCCTCGAGAAGTGCAAGTGATGTAAAAACAGCAAATATTCATTCATATTCTGTAACGTGGAAACACCTGGCAGCCAACCTGCTTGCAGCAATCGCTTGTTATTACATTACAATACAAACCCTTCCCCTCAATTCATGTAATCATTCATTCCTATGACAGCAGCATCTCCCCTTTACGGTATAATACGGTCCATGTTACAGAACAGCCCTGTTTGTCATTGATACGGTATTTATATTACCGGCGTACTGAACTTTACTTGGCACTGAGCTGCCTGTAAGTTACTGTCAAATTCACAGCAACTCCTTTACAGTGTAGGTATATGTACTAATGCTTTACAGTGTAGGTATATGTACTAATGCATTACAGTGTAGGTATATGTACTAATCCATTACAGTGTAGGTATATGTACTAATGCTTTACAGTGTAGGTATATGTACTAATGCATTACAGTGTAGGTATATGTACTAATGCATTACAGTGTAGGTATATGTACTAATGCTTTACAGTGTAGGTATATGTACTAATGCTTTACAGTGTAGGCATATGTACTAATGCATGACAGTGTAGGTATATGTACCCGCTTACCAAGTGCAGGCATACGCACCAACGTGTAGGCATATGTACTAATGCATGACAGTGCAGGTACAAAACCAATCACAGCAGGCATACTAATGCTTTACATAGTGCAGGCATATCACCAAGGTATATGTACTAATGCTTTACAGTGTAGGTATGTACTAATGCTTTACAGTGTAGGTATATGTACTAATGCTTTACAGTGTAGGTATATGTACTAATGCTTTACAGTGTAGGTATATGTACTAATGCTTTACAGTGTAGGTATATGTACTAATGCATTACAGTGTAGGTATATGTACTAATGCTTTACAGTGTAGGTATATGTACTAATGCTTTACAGTGTAGGTATATGTACTAACGCTTTACAGTGCAGGTATATGTAGTAATGCATTACAGTGCAGGTATATGTACTAATGCATCACAGTGTAATATGTACCATTACAGTGTAGGTATATGTACTAATGCTTTACAGTGTAGGTATATGTACTAATGCTTTACAGTGTAGGTATATGTACTAATGCATTACAGTGTAGGTATATGTACTAATGCATTACAGTGTAGGTATATGTACTAATGCATTACAGTGTAGGTATATGTACTAATGCATTACAGTGTAGGTATATGTACTAATGCTTTACAGTGTAGGTATATGTACTAATGCTTACAGTGTAGGTATATGTACTAATGCTTTGGTGTAGGTATATGTACTAATGCTTTACAGTGTAGGTATATGTGCTTTACAGTGTAGGTATATGTACTAATGCTTTACAGTGTAGGTATATGTACTAATGCATGACAGTGTAGGTATATGTACTAATGCATGACAGTGTAGGTATGTATGCTTTACTAATGCATGACAGTGTAGGTATATGTACTATAGTGTGTACTAATGCTTTACAGTGTAGGTATATGTACTAATGCATTACAGTGTAGGTATATGTACTAATGCTTTACAGTGTAGGTATATGTACTAATGCTTTACAGTGTAGGTATATGTACTAATGCATTACAGTGTAGGTATATGTACTAATTCATTACAGTGTAGGTATATGTACTAACGCATTACAGTGTAGGTATATGTACTAATCCATTACAGTGTAGGTATATGTACTAATGCATTACAGTGTAGGTATATGTACTAATCCTTTACAGTGTGTAGGTATACAGTGTAGGTATATGTACTAACGCATTACAGTGTAGGTATATGTACTAATCCATTACAGTGTAGGTATATGTACTAACGCATTACAGTGTAGGTATATGTACTAATCCATTACAGTGTAGGTATATGTACTAATGCATTACAGTGTAGGTATATGTACTAATCCATTACAGTGTAGGTATATGTACTAACGCATTACAGTGTAGGTATATGTACTAATGCATGACAGTGTAGGTATATGTACTAACGCTTTACAGTGTAGGTATATGTACTAATGCATTACAGTGTAGGTATATGTACTAATGCATGACAGTGTAGGTATATGTACTAATCCATTACAGTGTAGGTATATGTACTAACGCATTACAGTGTAGGTATATGTACTAATGCATTACAGTGTAGGTATATGTACTAATGCATTACAGTGTAGGTATATGTACTAATCCATTACAGTGTAGGTATATGTACTAACGCATTACAGTGTAGGTATATGTACTAATCCATTACAGTGTAGGTATATGTACTATATGCATTACAGTGTGTAGGTATATGTACTAATCCATTACAGTGTAGGTATATGTACTAACGCATTACAGTGTAGGTATATGTACTAATCCATTACGGTGTAGGTATATGTACTAATGCATTACAGTGTAGGTATATGTACTAATCCATTACAGTGTAGGTATATGTACTAATGCATGACAGTGTAGGTATATGTACTAACGCTTTACAGTGTAGGTATATGTACTAATGCATTACAGTGTAGGTATATGTACTAATGCATGACAGTGTAGGTATATGTACTAATCCATTACAGTGTAGGTATATGTACTAATGCATTACAGTGTAGGTATATGTACTAATGCATTACAGTGTAGGTATATGTACTAATGCATTACAGTGTAGGTATATGTACTAATCCATTACAGCATGCTACATTTATATGTACTAATGCATTACAGTGTAGGTATATGTACTAATGCATTACAGTGTAGGTATATGTACTAATGCATTACAGTGTAGGTATATGTACTAATGCATTACAGTGTAGGTATATGTACTTATGCATTACAGTGTAGGTATATGTACTAATCCATTACAGTGTAGGTATATGTACTAATGCATGACAGTGTAGGTATATGTACTAATGCATGACAGTGTAGGTATATGTACTAATCCATTACAGTGTAGGTATATGTACTAATGCATTACAGTGTAGGTATATGTACTAATGCATTACAGTGTAGGTATATGTACTAATGCATTACAGTGTAGGTATATGTACTAATCCATTACAGTGTAGGTATATGTACTAATCCATTACAGTGTAGGTATATGTACTAATGCATTACAGTGTAGGTATATGTACTAATGCATTACAGTGTAGGTATATGTACTAATGCATTACAGTGTAGGTATATGTACTAATGCATTACAGTGTAGGTATATGTACTAATCCATTACAGTGTAGGTATATGTACTAATGCATTACAGTGTAGGTATATGTACTAATGCATTACAGTGTAGGTATATGTACTAATGCATTACAGTGTAGGTATATGTACTAATGCATTACAGTGTAGGTATATGTACTAATGCATTACAGTGTAGGTATATGTACTAATCCATTACAGTGTAGGTATATGTACTAATGCATTACAGTGTAGGTATATGTACTAATCCATTACAGTGTAGGTATATGTACTAATGCATTACAGTGTAGGTATATGTACTAATGCATTACAGTGTAGGTATTACGTACTAATCCATTACAGTGTAGGTATATGTAGTAATGCATTCAGCAATTGCCGCGAACGTGTTTCTCCAACCCCTCTGCCTGTCCAGACATCCATCTATGCAATTATGTGTGTTTCTGTCTCATAAACCAGTGTTCCATATTTAATTTTGTTTATCTCGTGATCCATCCATTCATTTCCATTAATTTGTGTATCCAACCCATCCATCCATTCACAAAATAACACCTCACAGCCTCGCCCGTTTGACA